>NW_019029024.1:140000-335032 GCF_002105155.1 Lobosporangium transversale | reverse complement strand
AACCAGAGTTGGATGAACCCGTGTCAAAGATGACGGAAAAGGTCTGAGGAGGCGTGCCAACAGTGATATCGCCATAATACTGAGAGGGAAATAAAAAAAAAAAAAAAAAAAAGGGTAAAAAGAAATGTACAGTATGAAAATTAAGCCATTAAAGAATCTCAATTTGGTGCTCCGTTGAGATTTCTGGTGTATGAATCATGCGCAGTTTGGAATGGTTGCAAAAAATTAAATACTTTACCTGTGCATTCATGTAGTTGGAAAGAGGCACGCCATGGGTTGATTTTCCATCGGCATCGAAGCCAAAGTTCTGAGTAGCTTCTGACATGTACTCTTTTGATGATGAACCAAAGTACTTGCGAGCTAGGTACGGTCTTGCCTCTAAATAGGCTTCCATCTTCTCTGCAGGTGTCATTTTGGTTTTTTTGAGATCGATACTAAAAACACCCCAAACCAAAACAGGGCACGCAGCCGTATGAGTAGGAAATCAATGAGACACATTGATGATCTCATAGCTCAATGAAGGGATTAAGAAAGTATTAATTTTTACCGCATAAGCTCTGCCTGTGAGGCAAGACCTAGAGACAACAGTCCAGCAACAAAGAATGTAGGCTTCATGGTGGGGAGCAAGGAAAGTTAAAAGCTGCTTGAAAGTATGGGCAATTGTGTGGAAAAGTGATAAGAAAAGAAAACCAGGAGGTGAAAGAGATAAATAAAGGATGAATACATTATTACGGTCCCGTAGACATCTCTTTTTTTTTTTTTTTTTTTTTTTTTTCCTCTTAATTATGGCTCCTTGATGTGGCAATAATAATCATTCTTATTCGTCCGGGGCTGCTTCTAGAACAGTATAACATTCTTTCTACAGCCCACCGCATCCAGCTTCCTTGGTCCTTACTTACCAATGCGATTTCCAGTCTCTAGTTCTTTACTTCTTCTGTGATTCACATTTTATTACAGGTTTCCACATCCTCAACTTGCAAGAGAGTGTCTGGGGCAAGATAGAGGCGTGAGCTCAAGCAGCTGTCAGTCCAGTCAGGATGGGTATTAATTGAAGCATATTGTATGATAAAACCCATCCTAAAAAACGGCTTCGAGAGCCTGCAAATATAATGTAAAAAAAAGAAAAAAAGCGCGTTGCTTCTAAAACGTGGCTGAGCCACTTCGCCACTTGAGATTCTTAAATTGTATTCTTCATATTTTAAATAACAAGAAACTTCAAGAGGCGAACAAAGCAGAAAAGACGCAGTAATAACCATTACAGGAATATTAATTATTTTATAGAAAAAAAAAGCCATGGAAGACACAAATATGGCTAGCCCTCCTGGATCATCCCATCCTTCTTCTTCGCTTGCATCTGATGCAACAGAATATTCTGATTCACAATCACAATCACAATCACAATCACAATCACGATCGCAGACAACAACAGCACGTTCAAAATCAAAGCCAAGGCGAACTGTAAATGATGGATATATATATCAAGCTTATGATGATTATACACGTCGCAAAAAGAACCAAGATGATACAGACGGCGTTGATTCGATCTTGAAAGAAGATAATAATCAGACCAGTGCAACCCGAATTCTAGAGCTTCGTGGACTCGAAAGGGTAAAAAAAAAAAAAAAAAAAAAAAAAAAAAACAAGAGTGTATATAAAACATTATGGACTGGACTGATGGTGACCATGATGTACTTTTATTAGAGAATCGTTCAACTTCTTGAGACAGCAGGACAGGCGATCCAAATCTTGAGCGGTGATGATGACGAAGAAGAAGAGAACGAAGAAGTCGGAAAACGTCTTTTAGCTGCAACCTCGCTTTCACCGGAAGCGCGCAAAGCCATGGTTCAGGAATATGCAGATGAGCGGGCCAAGAAGTTTGAAACATTAGCTACAGGATATGCTACACTTGTGGATGAGATCCAGTCAGGATTAAGGCGACAATTTCATTATCTGACCAAAGCTGGCATCTCATCTTCACAAGTGCCATTCAAAAACGTAGTTTATGGCGAGGAAAAGGAACTGGATACATGGTTGAATGCTGCAGATTTATTAAAGCAGAGCACAAATGAGCTTATTGCAAAGATCAATCGCGAATTGTTATCTTCAGTAAATGAACAACAGAACTCGACATCAGCAGACTCAGCAGTAGTGCCATGAAGGAAAAAAAAGAAAAAAAAAGGAACAAGGAATAAAATAAAAACAAAAATCAATACGAGTCGAAAGAAAAGTGAAGGAGGAGTAACTAAGCTATCATTGATACGACTAAAAAAAAAAAAAAAAAAAAAAAGTTATAGGTATGAATATGCAAAGGTAAACACGAATATGAAGCCGAGTTTTCAATGTGCGATCAGCTGGTAAGAGTGTTTTTCTGCAGTTGATCGATCAAACCCTCAACTTCTGAAGATCTTCGCCGGGATGTGTTGTGAGCTGGAATATCCTCGGTGGAATTAGTATAATCTATGTTTTTTTTTTTAAAAAAAAAGAGATTAATAAGTTGATCAAACAATAACGCCATGATGACAAATAAGAAATCAGTCCATATCAAATACCTTCTAGGGGTGCGTCCGTATCGAAGGGATGAAGGCGCATGTACGCACTGACATTCTTCTGATAAATGAGTTTCTCCAGATATTTCTTGACTTTGAGCAACTCGTCATCTGTTCCTGACCTTGCCAGATCGGCATCAAAATCCCGGAGCGCTATGCCGTTATGCGGCTGTAGCTGGACCTTGTCTTTGGAGTCGTCAATTAAGACTGTGTTTGTTTGATCGAAATCGACCAGAAACTTGCCATCTTTAGAAGAATCTGTTGCATTCACCAAAGTGGCCACATGAGCCTTCTCCCGCTCAATCCCATCCCAAACAAACTCCAAATCCTTGACCGTCAAGACCTTCCGTGAATAATCAATATCAGGTAGTCTGAAATCTTTTCGTGTCCAGATACGGTCTAGCTTTGAGACTCGGTTACCGAACCCAAAGCTTAGCATGGCTTTCACACTATGTGGTTGTGCACTCGACCAGACCATGACTCGACAGTGTTTGAATAAGAAATCAAGGAACTCAGCCAAGTAAGGACGGCTCGTTACAGTGCGCTGCTTATTGCGATAAAAGAGTGTACCATTCAGGTCCAAGATGACAAGGATCTTTTGAGGGCTCGTCAACGTGACAGGATCCTCCATGGCCTTGACTAGATAGGACGGAGTGATTTTACGAATCCCATTTGTGGGACGATAGGTGCGAGTGGATACGTTGTAAAAGATTGGGTGTGGGTCAGCGGCTTCAGCAGAAGAAGAGTGGCTTCCAGAATTGCTGCTGCTGCGGGGCTGAGATGAACTCATAGGTACAGGTCGTTTAATTTTCTTAAGATAAGAAGAAGTGGAAAAGCGAAATGAATGTAAGTAATGGATCCTGTTCGAATGAAGATAAGAAGAGGGAAGAGAGGATGAGACTCTGGATGAGCAAGCGGACGTGAAATAAAAGTAGAATGATGCAGTCAATGCTGTGGATGTGGCACGCATGAGGGCTGTAATTGTACTTTGTGGTATTTGTCCACAGTAACAAAAGGTTTTAAGATTGCTGCGGTCAGGGCGTTGTTGTTCTGTATCAAGCATGTAAACAAGCACAGCCATAATGAATTTCGGACTGCTTTTTTTTCTCCTCCCAAAGTGGCGAAGCAACCCCCTTATTTTTTTCTAGATCGAAGGCGGTGTCTCTCTTCTAGTCTTTTCCCTTTCGCTTTCACTTTGACGAAACAATCTTTTCTCTTTTTCACCTATTGCTTTTTCTGCCTTCCCCATCACATCTCTATATTCCTCCTAACTACAAAGTGTTTTCATAATCATCAGTCTATCCACCGCGACCTATTTCCACCCTCAAAAATCATACTGAGACAACACATCATAGCTACTATACCATATCATCACTATCAGCATCATGCCGCGAATGCACAGGCCAGGCCGGGTCCGACTGTGTGGTGGTCCTATCACCAATGAATTCGTGCTTCGTCTAATTCTCCTCTGCATCATAATTGGGCTCTTGACTATGGCATTAATACCTAAGATGGCCTCTATTTTAGAAAATGTCAACTTGGTATCTGTCAGCGTGTTGGAGAATGCTCGAATCCCTCTTCCGAATACTTTAATATGTAGCCCACTATTGAATGAAGTCCTAGTTAAGTTGCACAGCACTGGAGGTACCTATCCTAATGGCACAGTTAAGCCTTCAACCGGAAGACCCGCTCCTCCTCGTAAGTCTCGTACTTTATTCCTGTCAAATTATAAAAAGGTCCAATTGAGTTTCCTAAAATTTCTTCTCGCTTTTATTTTTAATTCTATTTTCTGTGGATGTGTTGTCTGTATTCACTACAAAAGACATGATGAAAATAGTAAATCCACCGGTTTCTCAATATGGTGTGCCTTCTCACTACAGGTGTCATAGCTTCCAACCCCAAGGTCTTTACTTCGCAAGCAATTCCGACGGAACCGACCCAGTAAGATAGGATAACATGTCTCTTTTATGACTTGGATCTGCCAATGTACTTACTTTTATTCCCCCCTTTATTTGACTGTCCTTTGCAGAATACACTCAATGCAGTTGTTTTTACAGCTCTGAGTAAAGAAAACGTTACACGTTCATCTCTCACTGATCTCAACATCGCTTTGGTAAATGGCCGACTATCGCTCGCAACATTCTTTCTATGTTTTTTATATGGTACATCCGCTGACCTACAGCCTCCTTCGCTTTAACTCAAGAACGAAGTCATTAAACGAAAAGGCCCCGGTACGGCTTTCGGCGGTGAGTATAGAAATATGTCGCGTCCTGTATGGGATTTATGTTCACCTTTCATGAAGGTTAACAGCTCATTTTGTCCATGCAATTCACTTCTCCGTGCTTTCGCGTTTATCTTTTGGTAGCCTCTATGAATACTCTTACATTTGATTATAGTGAGCATGTCTTATTAAATCGTACAGTAACTCGACCCCAATACACTCTTGTACAAGTAAATGAAGAAATGTTTATCTGTACACGTATATTTTTTTTTTTCTGTAACATTTGTCTGACGCTTCGTTTACATTCATCATTAGCAACATTTTCAGTCCGTAACATTCCACGACCAACAAATCATAGGAATCACCGGGGTTTCCCCGGAAAACTTTGTTATCACGAAATATATCGATCAGCCCTTTTATTCATGGACTGATCTTGTGGGTGCTGTTGGAGGGTATGGTTTTGCATATTAATGCTATTGAGGAGCCTACTAGAGGACGCCTTGTTTATACTGATACTGACTGCTGCGTTCTACATACATCGCTTCTTCTATATTATATTGATTTCTCAATAACCTAGCATGGCCTCCATTGCTTTCACAGGATGGGTCTTTTTATTTGGCAATGGCAGATACAGAAGCTGGGGTGTGATGCAACAATACGTCTTACGGAACTCACCTAAATCAAGTCAGTATCCTAAGAAGGCTGAAGAGTCAAAAGGCGCTTACAAGACGGTCAATAGCTTCTTTAAAAATCAGCTTTCAAAGATATATGGCAGTGCAGAGGACGCAGGGCTGGACAGTGTGCCTCTAAATGAGTCAATGACACAGAATTCTCGATGCGTTTCTCAGTGCCACTGTACTATTATTAACATGAACAGAGTTGCAAACACTGCCGTCGCCGTTGGGAACTATAGCCATGGAAATAGCAATAGTGAAATAGAAACTAAAACATCACATTTGGGCTTTGATGATGAGCTGGATCTTCCAATGCGCAGGTACTCTATGGGATCCTCAGGGACAGTCAACGATTACTTAATGGAAAATGGAGTACTTAGGGCACAGTCACTACAGCCACCGGCACCCATCAGCGAGGGTGGGGATGAGGCGGAGGCGCGAGTAAGTGAACTGATCCAATTAATCGATTTGCGTATAGGTGCGCATATAAATGAGCGCATGTGGAGCTTGGAGAGGATTTTGGCGAGGTATTATTTGGATGGATTTTCTCTTCGAAATCATTGTCACTTAAACTTAATTGAGGGACAAGAATCTGGGAAACTTGCACCAAAGCATGCGCAATGGTGCATTCATCCTGAAACAGAAGCCTTGCCGAGCAGCAGCAGCAGCAGCAGCAGTGATAGAGATGGCGCTAGGAGCAACCAAGGTTTGAACCCACCATACTCGCCATCTTCCAGCCCACCAGGTACATGCCAAAGTAGCCAGAGAAACCTGGTAGAGCCTGAACTTCCATTACATAGAGACATGCGAGGTACGATTCGTAAAGCTATGGAGCGGCTACAGAATGAATGGCCTCAGTACCGAGCTGTAGTGACAGTACCAGGACCTCATGCTCCATTACCATATCAAAGCAATGGCATCTCGAATGGCAATAACAACAGCAGCAACAACAATGATGATAATAACATCGGGTAGAAAGGAGCAATATTAATTATACTGGCGCACTGAATGCACCTTCGAATATGGGAACCTAAGGCATTTTAGAAACACATACACTTGTACCCGCATCTTTTCTAAACATTAAAATGACTTCCATATTGATACCCTCTGGTACACTTAAAAATCGACTTTATTGCCTATCAAATAGTAACAATTTACTTGCCTTTAACTCCTTGTTTGCCAACCTGTACTCAAGTTTAAATTACTTAATTATAACAAGGTGTCATTCAAACTCTGAGCATTTAAGATTCTGATGGTACTGAAAAGTAAAGTTTATGAGCATGAGGAAGGAAGCTCGGGCCTAGTTACCTAACATACACCGTTAGGTTTTTGGAACCAGCAATAACGTCTTTTAGTGAGGCCAAAACGTGCCTGTGTTCAGGGACATGCTTTTGGCACCTTACAAAATGCTTCACGAGGCCGTCTTAAAACAACACCAGATTCAAATGTTGACATGCCGCCTGGTGTAATCCCCAAATTATCACCCCCTATTTTTTTACCCTTTATGCGATGACCATGTCGTGCCTGACCCAACATCCAACCCCCAACGCCCCTAAATCCCCTCTCCTGCTCCCCCCTTTATTCGCTCCGTTCCGTCAATGATCAAGTTTGTATGACAAAATGACTGAGAGTGTGATCTTTCCCCTATCTCCTTTGTTGCATCGCTAACAGCCCCTCGGACTTGATATCACCTCATTGTTTTTTTTATTTTTTTTATTTGTTGGTCATCCCCCACGGTGTAAGCTGTGCATAATCTCTAAAGATAAATGATATAAATACAAACGAACTTTTTAATACCTTGCGCCTGCTTCTGTAACGTTCAATTTCTCATTCTCATCCTCTAACTCTGGCTTTATTATAAACCACATTCTTTATTTTTTATTTTGTTTTATTTTCCCTACCTCAACCACTTTTCATACGCCATCTCTGATTTCTTTTATTGAGCGCTTTATACATCTCAATGTCACCACCTAGAAAAGACCTTACAGCAGAAGAGTTAGCTCTTGAAGCTATGCTTGAATCCCGCCTAGAGATCATTGCTTCCCGCATCAGTGCGTTCCATAAGGCATCTACACAGCTCCTTTCTGAAACTAAAGAGCTCTACAGCTCCTTTGACGCTAAAGCCAAACGCATGTATGTCATCGAAGACTTTCTGCTTCGACTTCAAGGCAAACCAGGCTTATCAAAACAACTCCTTGTGAACGGTCACCAGCCTCGCCAAAATTTGGGAATTGGTAGCAGTGAGATTGAGGAAATCAAGATGGGTGTCAAGACGCTGAGGAGGAAATTCCAGGCAGCAGGTACAGCTGTGTCTGCAGTTGGATGGTGGAGGCATCTTAAGGACAAGGCAAACACTGGTATTACTGTCACAGCAACACTTCCGGATGAGACAGCAAGCAGTGTTACTAATAAGAGCGAGACGCCGGCCAAGTTGTCTGTCGATACATCCATGTCAATGATAGCCACCACCGCAACAGAGGCACCCTCATCACCATCATCATCACCACCACCGTCATCTGCAGCGAGCACGCCTCTCGTTCCTTTGAAGTATCCATCTCCAAAGACATTGCTCTCCCCCACATCACCTTCAACCAAGAAGCGCAACCCTGTGAATCTACAACAGATCTTTGCTCCTCCAGCGAACGCGACTGCAAAGCAACTCCACCAACATTATCTGAATTCCCCCAGCACTGAACGTGCGAATCCATCTTTGGGATTGGTATCTCCACCGATGTCCCCTAATGCAACTGGTATGCAATCACCAACAAGCGGAGGTGGTCTCATGCGTAGCTTCAGCCTGCGTTCATAGTTGATAGCTTTCTCATGTAGCTTTTATAGATAAATATTATTGCTCCTATACTCCTATACTCCTTTTCTCTATTTAAGCATTGTTTTATTCCTATAAATGAAGGTATGACATGTGTTGTGTGATTATGATAAAAACAAAAACAGAAGGAAAAAAAAGGGTGTGTTGGTAAAATAGGGGTCAAAGCATCAATGCATAACTTTGGGGTGATGAAAAAAAAAAAAAAAAAAAAAAAAAAAGTTCATTACTTGGTACAACCAAAACATGGTGCCAAGTTTTCATTGAGGTGTTTGTTTTTCTCGCGCCTCCCTAGAAAAGGAATTTTAGGGTCACAGGAGCAAAAAACGCGTTTTTTTTTTTTTTTTTTTTTTTTTCTTTTATTATATTTATAGTCTATATAACCATATAGCCCATTCACCTCCATGTCCATGTCCGTAGACGCACTATCGTCCCATAAATAAGCTCATGAGCTTCAAGATTATTTCTTCATTAGACTTGTGCATTTTCTTTATTTCTTTTCTTTTCTTTTCTTTTTTTTTTTTTTTTTTTTTTTTTTTTAAAAAAAATTATTTGAAACATAATATCATTATACATTATGATTGTGAATGAAATAATATGATAATATATATATTACAGATACTGTTCGCGTATCTGTCTTTTGTATTCTGCACTATGCACAAGGGTTGAAACCAAGTGCTAGGACTCTTCTTACTGAAGAGAGAAGGATGCCTGTCCATGTAATACTATGACATGGCTCCATTTTGGAAAAGAAAGGAATAAAAATAAAACAAAATCAGCCTTTCTCTTCGTTTCTTACTTCAATCTTCCAAAAAAAATAAAAAAAAATAAAAAAAAATAAAAAAAAATAAAAAAAAATAAAAAAAAATAAAAAAATAAAAAAAACACATATATATATGTATACGTTATATATATATTATAATTTTATTTCGGGACAATGATCCGCTGGCAACAAAAAAAACCTTTTTTTCAGGGTACATTGCATTAATTGGAGCTGGAGCTGGAAGTATATTTGTTTACTGACAGATGTTGATTACTTGACAATAAAGTTGAGCACACACCATGGAGGGGAGTTTCAGGGTCTATATTTTATCCTAAATTAGAAGATTGTTTTGGACTTGATTTGCTTAATTGCTTTTTTTTTTTTTTTTTTTTTTTTGCATCATCTTTACTACTGATTAACTCATAGTTATCTGTAGGTTCTTTTCATTAAGAAGAGCTGGTTTTCTCCTCCCCCATTTATGACTGGTTGGTTAAAGATGACTTCCGAGGATGTAGAAGATCATATCGAAGGAAAGGGATAAAGATGTGAGGGCAGCTGAGATATTAAAAAAAAGCCTCGTAAGTGTACTAAAAAGAACTGCAGAAGAAATTCGTTGTGTAATCGAGCATGTCGAGTGCATGCATACGCACCCGGCCCTTTTTCTTATTTTACGTAGCTTTCACTTTCCTCCCTCTTCTCATACTCCTTGGTTCTTTTTATCAGGCTACAAGGCCCTAGGGAGATCATGATGTTCTGCGATTGATATAAAAAAAAAGAAAAAAACTTATCGATGCTATTCTTGGTTATAATCGTGTATATTGGAGATAGTGATTGTTCCATGATGTATCTTGCTCATAGTGTATGTACACGAATATGGGTAGAAGGCTTTGCAATGGCTACACCGCTAAAAATACTGGAACTGAAATATACATTTGAATTCGTTTTTATAACATTATATAACAACATGAATACATTATAGCCCCTCGACTCCCCCCTACCACCACCACACTTCTCCTTGCTGAAACTGTCTCTCCCATATAAATATCGGACCTTTTTTCATTCTCTTCCCTTTTTTTTTTCTTCCAGTTCTCTCGCGACAATATTCCAATCTTGCATCAATAAAAAAGGGTGTCCATTGATTCTGCCTTCCAATACATTCTTTCGCTTGTCTTTTTGTCTTCCCCTTTCTTCCATGTCCATTTAAGAAGAAAAATCGACAATTCCTTTTGCTCTTGCTCACATTTTCTCTCCCTTTTACTACAATAACAACAACAGCAGCAACGACAACAACGATAGCAACGACCGCAAACAACAAACAACAACAGCATCGTATAATTAAACATGATTTCAAACAGACGTTTAAGCAATACTTCGCTGTTAGCTGCGACGATCTTTTCTCTACTGATCCTTCAAAGCCCATCATCACACGCTGCACCTATCTCTAAACTTCTGCCCATCGCTCCTCGACATCCTGCAACTTTTTTTTCAGCTTCTTCATTATCATCATTGTCTCAATTGCAACTTTCTGAAACTCAATTACTCCTGGAACAACAGCAGCAACTACAACAGGTTCAACGTCAACCAACATCAACTGGAAGAGCACAAATCCGAAGACGACGACTAGAAGAACCGCCCTTCGCATCATCATCCGACACCGTTGCCGAGTCATGGTTCAGATCGCAACAGCAACAATCACAGCAGCAACCACAACAGCAGCAGCAAACAATAAATACTGATCCATCACCACCATCGTGGCCTTCACAACAAGAGTCGAAACCAATCTGGTCCGATCGCACACTCGAAGGCCACGCAGTTTTGGATGAGGACGATGACGATGCTGGGAACGAGTTGTTGGACACAGAGGCTGACGGTTTTTTGAGGCCCGACGCGGACGACGAAATTGAAGACACTATTGAGGGCCAAATCCTTGTCGAAGAAGAAGAGGATGAGGATGAAGGAGAAGGATATGAAGATCAATTTGGTGAAAACGACATCGGACTCCAAAATGAAGTAGATGAGGACATGTATACGTTTATGGAGAGCAGAAACCATGAAAGGACTCCACACCAGGTTGATCCCATGTGGAAAGGCATGATCCGCAAGTTGTCGCCTGTCGCAGGCTTGCCTGAGAAAATTAATGGCGAGTCAGCTCAGATCATCAGCAACGTCTAAGAAGCAAACACAAAAAACAAACAAAAACAAACAAACATCACCATGTCTCAACATTTGGAAAAGGAAAAATTAAGTCCACGTTCACAATCGTTAGTGCGTACTTAGTCAATGCATTTTTGCATTTTTGGTTTCTTTCTCTGATTCATCAATGATGACGATGCTGGTGATAGATACCGCAACCAAAAAAAAAAAAAAAAAAAAAAAAAAAAAAGCTCCACCATCACTCCCTTCTCTCCTTCATCTCTGTTCGCCGCTCGGATTCAATGTGGTATTTAGTGTGTGGTGCATAGCCTGCGCCCATGCTGACTTTGTAAATATCTCTTTCTTTCTTTCTTTTTTTTTTTTTTTTTTTTTTTTTGTAACATATCATCATTCATACTGTTCGATTATCTGACTCGTGTATTAAAAAGAATAAATCGTATATCCTTTGTATAAACCCTTTTTTCCCCCCCTTTTGTCATGTCAAGAATGTATATCCAATGATCATGAGAAACAAGGTATTAATGCATAGGATCAAAAGGGTCGTCTGCTTCGCCGTGAAGAAGAGGGCGAAGGAGAGACGGCGTTTTCGGCTGTATTAATTTTTTTTTTTTGTCACACGAGGAACAAGTGTTTCGCCCTCAGCTTCTCTCTCACATGTGGTATATTTTTATTTCTGTATCATTCCTTCAGATGTTTAGTGATACATAAAAGCCTGCCTATTATGCCTGATTGCTTCACATAATGTGGTGCTGCTTCCAAAATAGATTTTTTATTTCCCAAATGTTGACTTTATTGATTCTAAAATATATATATGTCTTCATTCCGCCAATTGATGCTTTTGTAGTGCATTCAAGCATTTTTTTTACATGCCACTAAGAAAGGAATTAAAAGTAAAAAAAAAAAATTAGAACGAATATTCCAAGAAGTACTTTTTTTTTTTACTTGTAAAGAGAAAAAAAACCATGTACATACCGAATTTTCATCAACTTAATCAGTTCGATCTTCTTTCGGACCATGGCACCAAACAGCTTTCGGTTCCGTTCTTGTTTCTCACGTCTCATCCTTGTATGTCCACTCTCGTAATTCCTCTTCAGACGAAGCTCCCGTTTAATGTTGGATTGATTCAAGGCTGTACGCAACCTTCTGTAAGTCAGATCAACGGCTGTGGGGCTATTCACTATAAAAGAACGTCCTTCCGTTGGATGGTTCATATCAAAATGAATTGGGTTCGATGTCGTGTTGGCCTTGTCTGTTGACACTCCAAAGAATGACATGCCGGAACGACCGCTTGTGGCCGAGGAGAGTGGACTGTTATTGCCTCGGTTGCTGCCAAACAAACTGCTGGTCCTAGTGTTGTCACTGCTACTACTACTGGCACTGCTACTACTATTATTACTGTTATCGCTTGAGCGTAAGGTAGCAAGAAGATCTGAAAAACTGTTGCTGCTCCTATTGCCGCTACTGCTATTGCTTCTGTCATTGTTATTGTAGATCTTTGATGAACTGTGGAATCCAGCAACGACCGGCAATCTATTAGAGGCTGTAACTTGACGTTGCGCTAGTGCAGCAACAACGGTGTTGCATTTTGAGAGTGAACGGAGCATTGTATAGGAGAGATCCCTTCCTTCTGTCAGTCCAGTCCACAGACGTGTAATGAGAAAAAAAAAAAATGACGGTGATCTGCCTTCAACTCTTTGTCTGGCAGGGGAAATTATTATGGTGGCTTATCTTCATTTAGCTCCTTTATTTTGATTTGTGTTGTCCTTACCTGCCATCACAGTAAGAAACTCGGTCGTAGTAGGGAGCGTGAATCGGAGGTGTAGGCCAGTTGATTAGTTTCATCATAATATCTTTCTAATGACATCCTTTTACAGCAATACCGTGCCTTTTTCAAGTCTAGATTTATTATGGTGAGATAATTACAGAAGTCTATCTTTTTTGGTGGTTCTTTCTTTTTTTTTTTCTATCAATATCTAAATATCTAATGAATGAATGAAAAAAGAATAGGGCAAAAAAAAAAAAAACAGATAAAAAATATGACAAGATGGGAAATGTTTTGACTGATGTTACATGGGGTTGAAAATGAATATAGAAAATGTGACAAATAAGTATAAAAAAAAAACAACACACACGTCAAAAACTAAGATGGGAAAAGCTTAGTTCTTCTTGGGCTCCTCGTTCTCGACGGTGGTACCCTCGGATGATGAGGAAGTTGAGTTGGCAGCGTTCTTCTTGTAGACCATCTCGAAGAGCTTGAGAGAGCCTTGCTGAAGATCAGTCGACTCCTTCTTGATCTCCTCAGCCTCAACGGTCTCACCCTTAGCAAGGACCTCACGGAGTTTAGTGATCTGGTCCTTGATCTTTTGAGCTTCGGTCAAGTCCAATTGATCCTTAAAGTCACTCATGTGCTTCTCAGTCTCCGAGATGATTGACTCGGCCTGATTGGTAGCCTCGATCTGCTCCTTCTTCTTGCGATCAGAGTCAGCAAAGAGTTCAGAGTCCTTGATCATCTTCTCAATCTCATCAGAGGAGAGACCAGAGGAGGCAACAATGGACATGGACTGATCACGACCAGTAGCCTTATCCTTGGCACCAACGTTGACAATACCGTCGGCATCAATATCGAACGAGACCTCGATCTGAGGAACACCCTTAGGAGCAGGGGCAATACCGTGTAAATTAAAGTCACCCAAGAGCTTGTTATCACGGACCAGCTCACGCTCTCCTTGGAAGACACGAACCTGAACCTGGGTCTGGCCATCAGCAGCAGTAGAGAAAACCTGGGACTTCTTTGTAGGGATAGTGGTGTTGCGGTTGATCAAACGGGTAAAGACACCACCGAGGGTCTCAATTCCGAGTGAGAGAGGGGTGACATCGAGCAACAGAATATCGGTCACAGATCCAGCCAAGACACCTCCTTGAATGGCAGCACCAATAGCAACAGCCTCATCGGGATTGACAGATTTGCCGGGATCGCGGCCGAAAACCTGCTTGACAGTTTCGATGACTTTGGGCACACGGGACATACCTCCGACGAGAACGACCTCATTGATATCGCCGGTTGAAATGCCAGCATCCTTAATAGCCTTCTGGCAGGGTTCGATGGTGCGGTTGATGAGGTCCTTAGCAAGGGACTCAAACTTGCTGCGAGTCATCTTGATGTTGATGTGCTTAGGACCAGTTGCATCGGCAGTGATGTAAGGAAGGTTGATGTCGGTCTGGAGAGTCGAAGACAACTCAATCTTGGCCTTCTCGACACCCTCACGGATACGCTGAATGGCCATGCGATCATTTGAAAGATCCAAGCCTTGCTCCTTCTTGAACTCTTCAACGACGTACTTGACGAGCATAGCATCAAAGTCCTCACCACCAAGGGCAGTGTCTCCGTTTGTAGACTTGACCTCAAAGACACCGTTCTGGATCTCAAGAATGGAGATATCGAACGTACCACCACCCAAGTCATAGACAGCAACAACACGGTCACCTGCCTTGTCCAAACCGTAGGCGAGGGCAGCGGCAGTAGGCTCGTTGATAACACGAAGAACATCCAGACCGGCAATCTTTCCGGCATCCTTGGTAGCCTGACGCTGGGCATCGTTGAAGTAGGCAGGGACAGTGACAACAGCGTGGCCGACCTTCTTTCCGAGGTAGCCCTCAGCAGTTTCCTTCATCTTTCCGAGAACGAAAGCACCAATCTGGGAGGGGGAGTACTGCTTACCGCGGGCTTCGACCCATGCATCACCATTCTGGTGCTTAACAATCTTGTATGAGACAGTCTTGATATCATGCTGAACAGCCTTGTCGGAGTAGAGACGACCGATCAAACGCTTAGTGGCATAGAGGGTGTTCTCGGGATTGACAACAGCCTGACGCTTGGCAGCCTGACCAACAACGAGCTCGCCCTCCTTAGTAAAGGCTACAATCGAGGGGGTAGTACGGGCACCCTCGGCGTTTTCAATGACGCGGGGAATCTTACCCTCCATGATACCAACACAGGAGTTGGTGGTTCCGAGATCGATACCGATGACGGGTCCATTAACTGAGCTGTAGGAGCGAGTAGCAAACTAAGAGAGAGACAAGGAGAGAGAGTGCAGATGCATAGCGTGTGTTAAACAAAATGTTGACACTTTTTGTTTCGCCCTGAAAATTACCCCTGATTCAGATCTCTTTTCCATTTTGGTTGTTCCTGAGAATTCAAAAGTTGATCAGGTAGTTGCAATGTCTTGTTTGTTGGAAAAAGGAGAGGCAGCTTACCTTTCTGGCTTGAATAGCAGCCGAAGATCGGGACAAGCGTGCGAGATTCAACATTGTTGGTTGATGTTGTCGAGAAGGGGGAAAAAGAGAGGAAGGTGGGAATCCTTTCTTTTGCGCGGTGAGCCGTTAAATATTCAGCTTGATGCTTGTTGACAGGGCAAGCCACTGATCCGACCCTGTCCGAAAAAGGCAAACGAGCTCAACTCACAGTCACCATCTTTCAAATCTTTAATGCCCCGCTACGCCTTTTTATTCTTTTTATTCTTTTGTTTTCTGTGAGTTTCCGAAAGGTTGCGCACCCAATCATGCTTGGCCTAAGGCCTCCACTTCTCTCCGAAGATAACCGTTAATATATTTCCTTCACATATAAAATACCGCTCAATTCATAAAAATCTGTCGGATTCTTCTTCAACAGTAGTAGTAACAGGGTGCACAGCAAAAAAAAAAAAAAAAAAAAAAAAAAAAAAAGAAAATACGCATTTAAGCAAGTTTAACAAGCTAAGCAATAAGGCTTTAATATTATTATGGCAAATGCTGACTGTAATCAGTTGCTTCGCCCTGATATTTGTCTACATATAATCCTGCTCCGACAGAAAGCAGCTCCTCTAGTTTTGCTCGCTCAAATCCTATCTGCCGTTGACTATATTGTTGCAAAGCACGTAGAAGATCTTCCTGACTCTGTTGTTTATAGCCCCTCAAATCCTTGTTGAGCGCTTCTGAGATCTGCTCTACCCGCTTTTTCATGTTTCCTTCAAAGAGAGCCGCCTTTAAAATAAAAATAAAAAAAGCGGAAAATCTTTTTGAGTTTCGAAGAGCAATGACGACAATGAAATTCTTTGGGGGAACAATCTTTTTTTTTTTTTTTTTTTTGCTTTTGCTTTTGCTCCAGAGCCACAAGGGTTCAAATCATCTTGCGCACCTACATCTTCAAAGTCATCAATGCTATCTGTCGCCTTTTCAGGATTGATATTGGTAGACGAGCGTAGTCTCTCCATGGTTTTCCTCTTACTCTCTGTAGATTTGATGGCAGCATCATACTCGCTTAAGACCGACATCCGATAGTCAAGAGCATTGCCAAGTGTTTGAACATGCTGGAGTTTATACTCGAGGAAACTTCCTAAAACAGTCGCATCGCCCCCAACCTGTTCATGAATTTGTTTAGAATATAATGCACTCAATGTTAGCATTTGTACACCTAGGCAAACTGATTTACTAGATACTCAATACTTGTCCACAAACATACTTGGGCTTTGCTCGTTTTTGCCATGCCATCCAGTGGTTTTGACAACAGCTTAAATAACCTTGCCATTTCAGGCGAACTTTCATTAGCTGCCCACGCGTTACTCAGTGTGGCTAGTTCAGATTCTTTCGAGCTGAAATCTAGATGAAGAGGATGCGCAGCAGCAAAGCTGGTTATAGACAAGTCGGTAATACATCATATTATACTGTGTTGGTTTCTCTCTCTCAAACTTTGTGCTACTGTACTGTAAGCCTCTCTTTACCTCGCCGTGCTTTGATTTCCTTGTCTAAGCATTTGATGACAGTCTGCAGTTTCGTCTCCATCTTCGATGCTACTGTCTTTTCTTCTTCGAATTCATCATCTGTGTCGTCCAAAGAAGCGACTGTACCACCACCAGAACTGAACCGTTTGACACCGATATTAAGCAACTTTCCTAAAATCTTCTTTGGTTTTGCAGGAGGTAAAAACTGTTGAAGCCAAAATAATAATAGCAATAATAAAATGACAATAGTTAGGTAATGTAGACAGTCTAGACACAAAGCTCTTGGTCGATCTTTCATTCCTGACCTACCCCAAACTCTGATTCAATAAACATTTGTAGCTCATAATCCTGAGAAAGTGTTGGATGGTGACTGATTCTTTCCACAAACAGTCGCATGGATTCAATGTCCGATGCACTCACTAATGATCGTTCAGGAGGTAAAGCTGGCACAATCACTTCTGGGTGCTCTGCCACAAGATGTTCCCTTAACCTGACAAACTCGACGTATGATCGCATGATATTTTGGTATGACTGGCGTCTAAATCTCGGCATGTTTGTCTAGAGTTCGAAACATGAGGCGCGTGATATGAGAAACAGGAGGGCGGAAAAAAAATATTACAGATTTTTAAGACAAGCAAAGCAGAGAAGCACAAATGATGCCTTTTGCACCCTGATACCCTTTATCCACTTCTTCTCTATATACGACCTAGCTATACCTGAGCGGATAGTACGAACATGCCATCTTTGCCTCTTCGATCTGTATCCTGAAATGTAATGTGCAAGTATTGCGGAGCCCTCGCACGTTGCTGATCATATGAAGGGTTGGGTCTAATACTTGTGGATGGTGATGATGGTAAGACTGGCTTTTGGGATGAGGCAACTGGTGTGGAAGAAGGAGATGAAGGCATGGATGAATTAGGAGTGTTGTAGGCATAGTTTCTACTACTGGTAATTGGACCGACATTCGGGCTCACAGGAAGGTTTATGCTATGATCACTGTTGACATGACTCGCTTTGTTATAAGTGTAACTATTGTGCTTTGGATAGACTGAATAATTCTCGCTAGTGCTATCGTCGCGAAGTGGATCTGAAAAAGGGCGTGATAATGGAGAAGAAGGAGATGAAAAAGACGAGACTTCAGAGAGACTATTGGCAATAGCCCCTGTTGCGGGAGGCTTTGCCGCAGACGACGACGACGACGACGGAGTGGGTGTAGAGGATGATGACAGGGCTTTTTGCCGTACAACTTTCGTAGTAGTAGAATAATTTTGTGGTATCTGTTTCTTAGAGGAAGGAGGAGAGAGCGAATCGGAAGTGCTCTGAGCAATGCTGCTACTTGTGGCCTTTATGGATGTAGATGTGGATGTGAGTGCATCAGTCTGCTGCTTAGTCGTTACTGAGGCTGAAATGGGTGCAATTGTGGATGGGAATGCAAGCAGTGGGTCATGTCCAGAAACAATCCTTGGAGAGGTATAGGTAGCCGATGTGAGTGGATCGCTAAAGTCCTGGGCCATGTTGCTAAGCAAGAAGGGGGAGGAAGGACAAAGGGGCAGCAAACAGAGGGGGAGAAAGTTCCCCTTCGTTTCACACAGCGCAAAATTGGGCAAATGAGTGTGACAAGATCGATACCCCTTAAAGCGAGGACCCCAACGAATAACAATCTCAACTTACAATCCGCATTAACAAAGAACCACCTTGGCCTCGTTCATAATAATAAACATTGGTGGTGCTGTGCTTGTCTATAATGAAAATGTTCGTACTAAATATAATGATGGGCAATCGATGAAATATGAAAACAAAGAGGACAAAACTACATATGCAAAAAGGAAATTGATAAACTAAACTATTGTATAAAAACACATGTAGATTTGACTGTTCTAATCTCTTGAGAAGAAGCGGTCAGAACTACCTCTGCGGTCGTTACGGCCGTATGATGAATTCCTGTCGCCACGGCCAAAGCTGCGCTCGCTATATCTTGATGAAGAGCGGTCACGGAAGTTACCACGGTTACCAGCGAAGTTATCACGCCCCCTTGAAAATCCACCACTGAAACCACGATCACGGGAAGATCCGCCACGTGAAGAAGTTCGTGAGTTGAATCCGAGCTTAGTCAAGAAAGCCTCACTTACATGAGGAGGCTCATCTGCACCAAGGTGTACAACATACTGCTTCGCTGATTCAAGGATATCGCGCTTGGGACAAGTCAAAACATCCGTTCGACCAGTGTCTATAGTTAAACAAAAAAATTACCTTATTAGTCCTTGCTATGGCATAAAATAGATATTTTGAAAAATAACAATGTAAATAAGAACCTATGAGTACTTACAGTATCCGAGGTATGCTGTAAAGGCATCATAGAGCATATCAGGGTCCTGAGCCTGCTTGGCGGCTGTAAGCTTAGCCATCAAGGACGTATCGTTCATAATCTCATCGACATTCTTGGCGATCTCATTTTGGGTCAAAGGAAGATCGGACATGTGATCCAAGAACGATTTCTCCATATGGGTGACCATCAAAACACCCTCTCCAGTCTTTCCCGCACGTCCTGTACGGCCGACTCGATGGATATATTGCTCCTTAGAGGAAGGAATACCAACCTGAACAACAAGTGAGACATCAGGATAGTCGACACCACGAGCAGAAACATCTGAGGTAAACATGATGGAGCCTCTGCTCTTACGGAAACGATCTGAGGTCTTGGTGCGTTGTTCTTGAGACTTCTTGGAATGTAGGGAGAAAAGGCGGTATGATGTGAGTTCCTCAAAGAGCGAAGCGTAGAGTTGTGTGCCTCGTGTCGTAGGCAAGAAGACCATGACTTTGCCGTGGGGGTTTTTTCTCTTATGGTCCTCAATGATATGATGTAGAAGTGGCAATTGTTGCTCATATGAAGTAACGCAGTATGATTGATTGACTTGCAAATTGGTGTTGGCTTCGTTAGGGTCCACGGTATCGATGAATGTGAAGTTTGGCTTAAGAGAGGTACGGGCAATCGATTTGATCTGGGACGAAACAGTAGCTGAGAAGAACAGAGTCTGACGCTCCTTTGGCAGCGCATCTACAATGTTCTCAATGCTGTCCTTAAATCCCATGTCCAACAGCTGATCAGCTTCATCCAAAATCAACTATAATGCCAGGGATAACAATTAAGAACATAAATACTCAAAGTAGCCTCAAAAATATAATATTAAAAAATAGAATGAAACAAAGAGAAAAAAAAAAAAAGCCACTTACGACTTTAACACCCTCTAGCTGCGAGCGGAACTCTCGGACGGATTCAATCATATCATTTAATCGACCAGGAGTTCCAACAACAATATCCACACGCTTACTGTTCAGCTGACGGATCTGCTGACTCTTACTCTCACCACCAACAAGACAGTGAACATTGAACTTGTGGAGCTTAGCTAGTTTCCTTGCCTCCTCTGCAATTTGCTGAGCCAGCTCTCTGGTTGGAGAAACAATCAAGCAAGTAGCCATCTCACCCCGCCTCAAAGTTTTAGGATCAGTCTTAGCCAAGACAGTCTCAAGGGCAGGGATCAAGAACGCCAATGTTTTTCCTGTTCCAGTTTTCGCTTTGACAAACATATCTGTGTCTGTAGGAAGCAGCGACAGTACCTCTGACTGAACCTTTGACATGGTTTCATACTTGAAGATAGTCTTGATAGCTTTGGTAGTGTTAGGATGCAAAGAAACTTCATCAAAGCGAGTGGGCAGCTGGCCTTCAATCTGTTCGCTTAGTGCTTCTTGGTTAACAGCCTGAAGACGAATCGGCTGAGTGTGAAAACCAACAGTTCTCTGCAAGTGCGACGTCAATGCTGGAAATGCGTTGACTGAAAGAAACCCAAAGAGATAAGAGATGCACAAAATCAAAGACACACAATTAGAGTCATTTCCCTTAGCTTTACATTATCTCAGCGAAGGTAACTGAAATATGCAATGTAAGCTGAGATCAAGAGCATTCAGTCACTATCGACAGCATTTATGGTTTTGAGGTTAAAAAGACTGAAAAGACATGAAAACAAACCTGTGGCAGTACGAGGGAGTACACGAGTGGCTGTACTGGCCCGCAAGGAGGCCGAGCGCAATGCTGGGCGTAAAATAGAGAGGAGACGAATAGACATGGTTGGGGCGAATGAAGGAAGGAGTGAGGGATGGAGGGAAGAGGAAGGGTCTAAGGAACAAAAAAAAAAAAAAAAGAAAAAGGCCGAAAATGGAAAATTCAATAAACAAAAGAGACGAAATTCAGTCACAATCCACGTGCTTTTTCTGAAAGAAACCATACAACGTCCGAATACTAAAAAATATTTATTAACCCACGACTATCATTAATGTTGAAGGAGCTTAAAACCCAGAGCAAGAACCTGCAAGAACCTGCAAGAACCTGCAAGAACCGAAGGCGATTAAGCAGAGAAACTGGTAACGATACTCAATGAGGGTCTTTCTATGATGACGATCAGACTTTTTTTTTTTAAAAAAAAAAAAAAAAAAAAAATTCCCGAAAATGTGATTATTATTGAGGACGATGAAACACGGTTCGAAAACAATACAAAAGAAAGTGAAGCATTTGTGATTTCCTCTTTCAAGTAACAAAACTTCACAATAGATTTTTCACAAAGGTCTCCTCCGATTTTTATCAAGAATCTGGACAGGTACATTTTGCCTTCAAATCAGAATACGAATATTGAGGATGCATTTTTATTGCAAATAACACACTTTGAAGCCCATGAAGGAAATTGTTGGATCCTTAAGGCAGCAAAAAAAAAATTTTTTTTACTCGCGTTCCTAATGAAATAAAGATAGGCAAAAGCATTTCCAGAAGTTAGGTTTTTTGTTTTCTTATTGCTGCAAGCATTCAAAGAAATGTATCCGCTATTAGTTCTTTATACAACATATATTAAAGACTTACCCAGACAGCAGCCATTCCCATGCCTGTGCCGATACACATTGTGGTCAGTCCAATTTTCTTGTCCTGACGCTCTAGTTCAGGAATCAATGTGGCAATTTGACGAGCCCCAGTGCATCCCAAAGCTATGTAAAAGATGATCATGTATAATACGATTTTTTTTTTTTTTTTTTTTTAGTTCCCTCCTTCCGTTTCCTAGCAACATATCATGCATATACGGATCAGGAAGAAGAAAAAAAATGCTACGTGAAAAAAGCACTTACGATGACCCATGGCAATGGCTCCGCCCAGAGGGTTAACCTTTATCTTGTCTAATCCCAACTCATCGATCACATAGACCGCCTGAGACGCGAATGCCTCATTCAATTCAAAAACATCTACATCTTTGATCTCGATTCCAGCCTTCTTACACGCAGCAGGGATAGCATACAAGGGACCAACGCCCATGATCCTGGGAGGACAACCTACGACAGCAGAAGCAACATATTTGGCCCTAATAGGCAAGCCAAGTTTCTGAGCTGTCTTTCGCTTCATCAACAAGACAGCCGCTGCTCCATCTGAGACCTGGGATGCATTACCAGCAGTGGTGCAACCTCCAAAAGCTGGCTTGAGCTTCGAAAGAGACTCTTCAGTGACGCCGTCACGGATGCCTTCATCCTTGGAAACGACAATCTCTTTTGTCTCTCCCGTCTTTTCATCCACAATCGTTGTCTTAACCGGGACGATCTCACTATCGAATTTGCCTTGGCGTTGGGCCAAAGCGGCCTTCTGGTATGATGTAGCAGAAAATGCATCCTGGCGTTTGCGATCGACTCCATAATCTTTAGCAACGTTCTCGGATGTGATTCTGAAGGGAAAGGAAAAAAAATCACGAGATGATTTTAAAATAAGCAAATGAATTTTTTTTTTTTTTTTTTTTTTTTTTGTTTTTTTTTAGTACAAATATGTTGATACTTTACCCCATAGGAAGGTTACACTCCTCGGCAGCCTTGCTAGCCTGAGGGATCTTCTCGGACGTCTGACTAGGCATGGCAGAGGGACCATAACCCATCGTCATGGACTCAACACCAGCGCCGATACCAATGTCAATGAGTCCTGCCTGAATATGAGTCGCAATATTCACAACAGCCTGTAAACCTGAGGAGCACTGTCGGTTCGTTGTGTAAATGGAAGTCTTTTCAGGATATCCAGCATAAAGAGCTGCCATTCTCGAGACTGTGGCCCCTCCAGCTGGTTGTAACACTGTTCCCACACAGATATCATCTACTAATGTAGGGTCGATCTTGGTACGATCCTTGATAGCAATCAAAACTGCTGCCAAAAGATCCTCACTATTTTATTTTGAAATAAATATATAAACGTTAATAAATAGATTAATATAAACATAGTGCATGAACTCACACTGTAAATCATGATGAAGTCGTTAATATAAACTCTATTCACATGCAGATCTGATATTTTCACAGCGTCGGGACTCATTTAACATTGTAAAAGTAAGAGAGCCCTTCTTTAACTCTTTGAATAATGGATTAGATAAAAAGGATAAAGGGACAAGAATAAAAGATAAAAGGAATTACAAATATCGTGGGAAAAGGCTTGCGTGTGAACTGTTAAGCTATATATATTTTTTTACATACACACCAGATTCAGATGCATGGACAAAGAGATAATAAAAAAATACTTACGGGACAGTGTCCTTGAATCCACCCTTCTTTCCGCGTGCCATGGGTGTGCGTACTGCATCGACGACAACAACGTCATCAGGAGACTTGGTACCGATCTTTGTATGGATCGAGGGTGATGAAGGCAAGAGGTGAGATCCGATCTGAGCTAAGCGATTGGCCATGATGTTTGAAAGAGAAAGAGTCTGAGAGTGAGAGTGAGAGTGAGAATAAAACAAAGAGAATAAGATGAGTGATGTGTGAATGTGTGAATGCAGTGGTGCAAAGAAAGCAAAGAAAGCAAAGAAAGCAAAAAAAAGAAAAATAAGGAAAAGAAAAAAGATTAAAGACCTTTCAAGAAACGGAGACATGACGCTCATCATGTGTACGTCAAAAAGATTTTTTTAGTATAAGATGATGTGATGAGTTGTGGAGTAGAAGACTGGTTCGGAAGGAAATACAACTGGTACAAAATTTTCCGGACCCTTGGGAACTTTGGTCGCGTCCAAGTATGGTCACATTTACATTTGTAAAAAAAAGAAAGAAAGAAGGATTTCATTGCTTTGGATACTCCACAATACACACAATTTTTGCTGTTGTAATGGTTTACATGTCTACGAATTGAGTCGTAGACCGAGTGCGATCGCGTATTTTCTGAGCAGCTGCGCAAACTACATGTACACCTGATAGAATCGGTTCGCCATTTCTCTCCATCCGCTCCATCACTCTTCCCCATACATCGTAATGCGTTTGGAAAGGCCCTTCTCCCTCTTCGATGCTTCATTTCCTGGTCAAGGTTTGGTCAATTGATACAACAAATCCTTGTTACAACGTGGCCATTTTGGTTACTTATCTATATAAAAAGTGCGCAGAAAAAAAGGTTGTTTGAATGAAAATTGAGCATGATCCTCAACTTTTCCTTCGAATACTACTTTTTTTTACACCCACGTAAAGGGTGTAATTCGAACCATTTTTTTTATAGTTAGAATGATACTCAGCTTCTTTTACTTGCACCCTTCGTATACTTCGAAAAGCGCTCGCAAAAATAAAATATAGAGTCAATATCAATTGGGCATTGCTTCAACAATACCTAGTGCTATGTGGAATCAAGAAATACTCAAAATGGCGGTTTATTAGAGAGAGGGCTACCACTTTGTTTTATGGCATAGAGTAAATGGTATAAAACCACGCATAACAAAGTGGGATTTCTGAATTTCTAGCTAGTATATCTATATGTAATGATTAATCATCTAGGCTCTGCCCGCGTATTTAGTGAGCAGACTACTGAATTTTGTACAAACTAATGGTCTTAAGCTCTGCAAGAAAAACTTTGCGTCATCCAAAAAACTCCCATCCAGGCTGGTACCCACAAAGCTTGGTCAACCCTATGTATCAGAGGCACGTGAGTTCCAAAGAACCAAGAGAAACTCCACATTCTTTTTTTTTATAATCAATAATGTTAATTTCTATATTTCAATCATAGGCAACTGTTCAGGTTCCATATGGGAGATGCTAATCAACTCTCATAATTACCATTAATCGAGGCAGATATGGAAAAACAACAGGCATCGGACAGTCGCCATAGTGAGATCCCGTTGTATCGTGCACGGGCCATGGTGGGAAGAGTTTCCTTTTTTACTAGGGAACGAATTGCAGGTCTGCCCACCGGATAACATTTTTGCCGATTGCTTCTATAGTTTTTTAAAACTTCAAACGTGGGCATCAAAGGACATATCCCCAAGTGAATCCACCCTGGAGTGATGCCTCAGCTTACATTCTACACTGCAATAATTGATTCCTACAATCTTCACGTCAAGCACATCATTATGGCTCTGTGCCGGCACTCTATTATCAGTGAGCATATCAGTGAATCCACATGCAGTCATGATATCCACTGCACGCTGTAACTTGACATATCGTGAATCGAGATTATGTGATACTTTAGTTTTTGGACAGAGCCCCCCTCCATTGATGGCGTTTGATAGAGAGCGCAGGTTTCTGTAATATGTTTCTCCCGCTCGTTGTCATGCTTTGACCGATTCAGGTGCCATGACATTAGGCGTAGATAGGCTTTCATCAAGTGGTATTTAGACACCGCACACTTATCTACTACCCCCAACTCAGGCAATCCATACAAGCCCATAAAAACCTCATGTATCAAGTCTTCCGCACTAGCAATTTGGTGAAAGCATTCCTCCTTGATCCTTTTCAGTATTATTCCCCGAGGTTTGATGACTCAGTGGTTTTTGGCAACATGTCCTTGAATTCCTTGAACAAAACATCCTGCATCAACCATGTGCTGTATGAACTGTTGCATAAAGCCATTCAACGATAAGTTCTTCTTGATACGCATGAAGATATACAGTTGGTTGTAGAAGTCATCCTCAACTAGTGTGAGATCTTCTCCATAGCTGGCTTGTAATTTAAGTTCTAAAACCCTCTTTTTTCGCCTTTCACAATGCTGTACTCGTTGATGATCCAATCGCGGACACCTTGGACTAGCCCAAACTGCTTTTTTTTTTTTTTTTTTTTTTTCAAGGTTCTTGTGTATTGTCGCTTCTTTACTCTTTCCATTGAACCAACTTTTCGTATTCTTCTAGAAATACCTGGACTTCTCATCTTTTACCGGTTTCCAGTGGATATCCCTCCAACAATTCATCGAATTTCAACCCCTATGTTTAATGCTTTGGATTCAACCAAAGAGGCCAAGGGTTTGTAATTAATCTTTTTATAATATTTGGCACGTATCACTTTTCAATCAGCTCAAATCGCTTCTTTTCTCTTGAGTTTGCTGTAAAACCATCAAAGGGGAATGATGGAGGCGACCTGAAGTAAGAGTGAAGGGTACTGAAGGGCCTATAGCGCCCATTGTTCAGTGTTATTCATCTAATAGTCATTGATGTGCTGAATAATATCAAATACATCATAATTTTTGATGGCATCCCCGATCGGTTGCTTGCATCTTGCTCTTGTCTGCCTGTACATTACGAAGTCCACGTTACTCTGAGCTTTAGTATGATGGGTTCATATCCAGCTCCTCATTTTATACACTATACAGAGAATCCTGTCGCAATTTGTCCATCCTGCTCAATATCGGGGAAGCGTTCTTGATGCAAAGATCTCTACTGCGCCATTGTCAGAGAGCATGTACCAAGTTGCCAGACTACGTCAACGTTTTAAAATGAGACTATCCCGAATGTAAAATGTGAAAATCCTCCATCGATGCTTGTTGGTGTCATGGGTGGAATCAATTAGCACCAACCATCCATATTTCACCACTTTTCCCAAATAGTATAGGTTAGCGGAACAACTGTCTCTGTCCTATGTCAACCCGGATCTCTTCTCTCTCCTACCGTATCAACAAACAAGCAGTAGCACTAACACATGTTCACATACACATACATAAACATCCTAATTTTGGGCTATTCCTGAGGTAGCGGCGAATGATAAAATTTGTAACTATGGACTTTATAAGATCAATGGTTGCATGAATGGCATTTGCCAGATTACCTTTGTTGATGTGGCTCTGGGACATAGAACCACGTTCTCTCTGTTGAATGCTGGAGACCTCTCTACGATTCACAAGTGTTGCCAAAACTCTGAAATCCAGTCCTTATGCTATTTCTTCGACAGTATCCCACATGGCTGATAGACTATAAGCCTTTTTTTTTTTTTTTTTTTTTTTTTTTTTGCTTCTTTTGTAATCATGTCCTGGACAGTTTTGGAGCGTTTGACTCTGTCAAACTCTTATTGGCGTTCGATAACAGTGTGGCTATACATTTGACGGAGTACTCGGACAGATGATTTTCTCCAGATCTCAATCCCGACATCTCAATAAGCAAACACATCTGAAATTGTGTGTGCCTTTTCGTCCAAATGTTGGAAACAAGACATGTTTATTGACATTGAACACAAGTACACAAATGAAAAATTATGCACAAAAAAAACTGCAAATAAAAGAGGCTGTTCGCTCTTCTTGATTGGTCCCTTTTTCAATTACAAAAATTTTATTAAGCAAACCCAACCAAAAAGAGTGAGCAGGACAATTAGTTGCTTGCCACGGGTCCAAAAACTGATATAAGAGTATGGAGCGTAACTCCGTCGCAGTAATGAGGAAAGTTGGTATACTGTTCTAAAAAAGTAAAATGATTACCTATTTTACGCCATTTCGCGTTTGTTTTGGCCGACAACCTTCCTTACTAGAGTAGCATGCTCAACTTTTTGTCTGGAGTATTTGTTTATTCATGTAATCTTTCTCTTTACCCCTTGTTGGAAAAAATCTCCACAAGGCATTTTGTTATGCCCGATCACAAGCTCTAGATTGTTGCGTAAAAAAAAAGATTGCAGGGGTTTTTTTTCCCAGTCATCCCTGATTTAGATCTGACGATATTGTATTCATCATGAACGAATCGACTGCTCAACAACCTGAGTATTTAAAGAGACACAACGCCGCCGCTTTCTATCCCAATTCTTACACGCCTACAAGTTGCAACACCCTTCTCAGAAATAAGAACAATCCTTTATAGTCTCATTGCCTTTCTAAAAAATGATACCATCGCCTAAAATCCTCGCAGTCATCGGAGCCACTGGCCAGCAAGGAGGATCTGTCATCAACTATGTCCTCAACCATCCAGAGCTATCCGAGCAATACAAGCTTCGAGCTGTGACACGCAATCCCTCAAAACCTGAAGCCAAAGCCTTGCAGGAGCGAGGAGTTGAGGTCGTCAAGGGAGACCTTTATGACAAAGAATCGCTCAAGAACGCTCTCAAAGGTGCACACAGTGTCTTTGGCCTCACTACCACGTGTTTCGACGACAGTCTCTATGCTAAAGAAATCATTCAAGGCAAGAATTTAGCAGACGCAGCCGTCGATGCAGGCCTCCATTCTATTATTTTCAGCACTTTACACCACGCAGGCGATATCTCCGAGGGTAAATATCATGATTTAGACATCTTCAACGTCAAGGCTGACATCGAGAAATATATTCGCTCTCTCCCCATCAAGAGTGCCTTTTTCGCACCAAGCATGTATTATCAAAACTTCTACATGTTTTATTTGGGTCCTCAACCCCAAGACGATGGAACTTTTGCGATAGTCAATGTAGCCTCTCCTCAGAGCGTGCTTCCGCATTTCGATGTTGTAGGCGACACAGGCAAGTTTGTGGGTGCTATTCTTGCAGAACCGGAAAAATTTGAGGGTAAAATCTTGTGTGCAGCAGCAGAGCTCCGTACATTTGATGAAATAGCAGAGATTATCAGCAAAGCAACAGGCAAGACCGTCAAGTATAAGCAGGTGGCGGTGGATGCGTATGATAGCGCGTTGCCAGCTTCTCACAGCAAAATCTTCGGTTACATGATACCCTACATCGAGAAATACGGTTACTTTGGTCCAGAAGAGAAGGAGCTTGTCGAATGGTCAACCAAAAGTATTCATGACAGGTTGACCACGCTTGAAGAGTATCTCCAGAAGCACCCTCTTAATCTGTAGTGAGTCTGTGAACCAAGGAGACGGCTTCAGTTGAAAGATCTTTGGTTTTTTTCCTTCAGAGAGATGCATTTTGATCAACAGTAAAATAAAAATCTGTGTCACTACATGTAATGGGTGACCAAGGTTGTAAGAGAGATTTGGTTTATGCAAAGTTGCAGCTGTGCAATGTTGTCACCAAAAAGTAAGATGGGGTTTTCACCTCCTACTTGGCCATCGCATCTTTTGACTGCGGCCACCATCAAGAGCAATACAGTCCAGCTTGTGTATGTGCGATGTAATGTTCATCTTCACAAGCATGGTCCCACCATTGTAATCCCGACAATGAGCTAGCTTGGATGCAAACAGTATGATATTGTTCATGGCTGAATACACTTGAATACGAAAACCTGACTTCTTGAGCTTATAAGAGTAGAGATTTGGCTTGTCGTGTCCGTTTAGATCCAATGTCAAATGCTTAAATGATTCAAGATTGTTCTTGGTAAGCAAAAGTTTTGGGCTGGAGCACATCTCTCTCATCATAGAGGTAATAGTTTCACAGGATCTCGGAGATAAAACTCCTTGTGCAAGTAGTAAAAAGATGTTTTTGGTATGAGTCTTGACATTATAGACAAAGAATCTCCTGTGATCAGTGAATATAGGAGCAGCAGACAGTTATCAACATTTCGATATGGACTACCATAGCCAAGCATCCCAAATTCTTGCGTCAGAAAAAAGAACGTAGGGATGTAGACGGTCAAGCACTATTGACTTGACTTGTGCTACGTTAGATATCTTTTTCATCTCTATGCGATAAAACTTGCTTCTTTATAGTTGGCCATTCCTCCCGCATAAACCCTCACTGAGCCTCAACGAGGCGTGTATATTCCTCAGAAATGGCATTCATATTAATAATATTCCGTTAGATATAGAGAACTTTATCACAACTCTTCTTTATTATTCCATGTTCTCACTTAATAAATCCGCTTCATTTGCAATTCATATGAAGCTGTATAAGCATCTAAGCATTGCCATATCCCGCTGACCATCCTACGTTCCTGAACAATACTTTTATCATATACATGCACTTTTTGCCAGGGGTATATTAATACTTCGATAAGCATGTATCCTCTGCTGGCTATGTCGCAGCCTTTGGATTGAAGAAGCGCTAGGAGCATGCGGAAAACAAGAGCCATTTGTGCTTTTACTGATAAACAGCCGTAACTTCAAAAAGCTTGGCCTCAGAGGGAGCAAACCTTACATCCCTCACTACATAAGAGACAATACTGTCTTTTCTGCATCTCAAAAGCGCACCACAATCTTACTGAAGTGCTCAGAGGCATTGTTTGTCTCATGGTTTGAGGATCAGTTAACTTTCAGTCAAGTTTTATTGTTTTGAACAACACAATGAATCCTGTCCGTCCTCACTAGTTCCTCGGGATGGCAACCATTCAGGAGATGCTAATCAAATCTCATAATTATCATTAAATCGAGGCAGATATGGAAAAACAACAAGTATCGAACAGTCGCCACACAAGGACAGGGATGAGAATAATCCATTTGGAAGATATCAAGTGGCTCATGACGAGCTATGCCACTCATTCACGGATAAAGAACTTTAGGCCACTGGGGATAGGCTCGCCAAGACGGGAATGAAGAGCCATCTTTGTCTTGGAAGGGTCTTGCATTTCTACCTTGGAGAACTTGGTAACTATCAAAGCACCAATGACTTTCAACTCCATTATAGCCATGAATCGTCCTGGACAAGCGTGCCTGTTTGGAAAAAAAAAAAAGTTTATTTTTTACGTTAAATTCATGATAGAAAAAAAAAAAAAAAAAAAAAAAAAAAAAAAAGCATTTATAGGTCTAGAAGAGACGAATGTACTTTACCCTCCCATGCCAAAGGGCAGATAATCTGGTCCAACTTTGATCGCGGTCTTAGCTTTGCCGACGAACCGCCATGGCCTAAACTCTGTTGCATCCTCCCCTGCTTCAGGGCCCATATGGCCAGATCTCGCATTGATAATAAAGCTAGCGCCTTTGGAGATCTTATAACCGTTCGAAAAGGTACTATCTCTGCGCGCACGCCGATTTGTAATCATAGACAAAGGCTCAGCACGGACTCTAAAGCTCTCTCGTATAAAGGAATCCAAATGAACCATCTTCTTGACCGCGGCTACCGGCAGGTCTTTGTCATGTGCAGGGTCCAAATGGTCGTTGATGGGCTCTCCCTTCTTCAAGCATTCTTGCCGGGCATGCTCGCGTTCCGCTTGAATATCATTGAGGATCTGCTGCTGCTCTTCGAATAACTTGTCCATGGAGTGTGGAAATGCCGCCATGTAGTAGAGCATACTGTTGGCGGCGTCTGCTGTCGTATGGACACTTATGACAATAAGGATAAGGATATGAGCGCAAACATCTTCCAAGTCAACGAACCCATACTTGTCGGCGTTGTCAAGCAACTGCTGAAGGATATCCCTAGGTCGCTCCCATTCAACACCAGTCTCGTTCGCCAGAGCTTCAAGTCGACGGCGTTCAAGGACTACGGGCGTGGAAACATCTACCAGGACTTGGAGATGCTTCTGAAGTGGATTGTGGAAAGATTTGTAGTTGAGTCGAAGCGCAAGCGTGCGCCACTTCGAGGTGGGAGCGTGGACGCCGATCACCTCTCCGAAATCTGCAGCAGCAGACATAAATGTTTCAACAATCTGGCGGCTCTTGGCAACCTCGGGACCAACAAAAACATGTGCCACTAAATTTTAATCAAGAAAAAAAAAAAAAAAAAAAAAAGTTCACCGATCATCAATATATTAATACACACCGCAAAAAATGAAGAAAAAAAAAAAAAAAGGAAAAGGTAATTATTGTTATATAAAATACATACTTGCTTTTGCAACTAACTCATGAATTAAATGAAAAGGATTTTTGACCAGTATCCTCCCTTTTTCAACAGGACAGCGGCCTAATTCCTGTTCGAGGTTTTCCTCTACCAGCTTTGCGATCTCTGGAGTAAACATGGGCAAGTTGGGGTTGAGGATGTTACGGACGATATCGTGTGGGGTTTGAAGGCCATTATGCTTGTTGCTCTTTCGGATGGTATTAAAGTATGCCATCATGCTTGTAAGGTCTTCAAATGTGTCAAGGTGAGAGAAGTCACCGGAAGTGTAAACTTCGCTGATATAAGGATTAGAGACGACAGTGTAAGGAAAGCCGTGCAGAAATACATTGAAAAATGGTCCGCATTCTTCTTCACATCGCTTGATGAACGCATTTGGATCCTCATTGTATTCATTATCATGCGAAGAATCGCCTGGCCTGAGAGAGGCCATAGGAATCCTCTACAAAAAAAAAAAAAAAAAAAAAAAAAAAAAAGAGGGAAATAAGGTAGTGGCATTTCCGACGTTAGTTCAACGATGGTAAGGGAATGAAACGAACGACGATAAATATATATATATTCCTTTTCATTATTTTTACTTTGTCATTTGGGAACTTTGGGGTTGCGACAGCCTTCATGGCCAAGAATGCCGCAGAGGCAAGCCCGATACCAAGAGGAACGATAGCCTTTGTAGCTTCAATGGGCATGCCATTCATGGGATTAGATAAAAGGCCAAGCATTTGGTGAAGGATCTGTGGAGGGTATTCTTGATATGTGGGGGTATAGTAGATATCCTTTGGTAAATATGATGGAAAAAAAAAAAAAAAAAAAAAAAAAAAAAAAAAAAAAAAAAAAACCCCTGGGTATATATATCTCAAAGACCTCAAAGACATTGTTTTTTTTTTTTTTAAAAAAAAAAAAAAAAAAAAAAACTGGTTCGTGAACGGCAGTCAAATGCATTTGGGAAGGGCTCCTGCAATGATCCAAATGAAAAATGGAGAAAAAACGTAATGTTTGAAAATTAGTCTCGCCTCAGGAACTCCTCTCTGAGACGTAGTCGCGGAGGGTGATGGCCATCAATCAAGCTCGTCGTGAGACCTTCAATGCGCTGATAGCCGTCCTCTCTACACAGTCTTTGTTCCACAATCGTTCTGTTACTCCGAAAGCAAATATATTACATAACCAAGAAATAAAAATAATATATTAATGGCAAAAAGTGTTGACTTACGTAATTTAATATATTTTGTCCGGGCACTGTATATAACGTCCAAAGAAAGTTTGAAACATGTTTTTAAGCGACGACGAACGTATCCACAGAAACAACTAATAAATATACTCCGTCCCATTTGGTCAGTGATTCATATATTTTTTGAATAATCTTGATTGAATTGGGAGCCAATTATATTCCTTGGAATCAGTTCGTCACGGAGGGTGAAATGTCAAAATCAGTCACCAATTCACTCATCGTTTTTTGAATAGAAAATATATGAATCACTTTCGTAAGATAAGAGTTTGACGCACAGCACAGGAAAAGTACGACTACGATTACGTTGCGCCTACTTTCAAGAGTGGTAGGACATCCCTAATGGTCTGGGGAGCGATTACAGCGACCAGAAGGTCCCGGTTGGTTATATTTCAACGAGGGCGTAGGGATGGACCATCTTTCGTGGAAGATGTGTATAAATGTGAGCTAGCCAGGTTTATGGCTGAGGTGGAGGATGGTATTCTCATGGAAGATAATGCACCAGTCCATACATGCAAAGTTGCAAGGGAATGGCGCGAAAATAACAGCATCTCAAGGATTCCAGACTGGTCTGCACGCTCTCCAGATTTAAACCCCATTGAGCACGTGTGGTCACTTCTCGCGGTTGCACTTGATAGACGCACCAAAGGGCCAAGAGATCTCGCTAGCCTCGGAGCGGCTCTGGTTGAGGAGTGGGACAAGTTGCCACAAGCGGAGCTGGCTATCCTTGTTAACTCCATGCCAGAAAGGTTGATAGAGGTGAAGGGGGCCAAAGGAAGGCACACTGGTTATTGAGCCCGCGTAGTACTTCTCTTAGTCAATTAATATACCCCAAGGGCTTCAGTAAATAACCACAATAGCCCCTTCGATAAAATTACGAACTTTCATGTTGATTGATAAAGTCTTTGTGTATGCTGCATATGAGCTGTTTGCCCAGATTATTCAAAAAATGTAAATAAATATTCTTAATCTCAATAATTTATTTCGGGTGACTGTACAAATATATAAATATTGAATCATGTTTGAGAATATCACTTTTTTTTTTTTTTAGTCGGTCTTACATGGAATATACTTCATACACATTTCTCAGCCTTGACATTGTAAGTCCAGTTGATCTGTCCATTGGCAGTGACACCCCGTCGGGGGGAAATACATCCTCCGCCCCAAACCTCCTCTATTTTTTGGGATCCTTATGCCCATGAAGATTCCTCAAATACAAAACTTTAGAAGCTGCTTTTTTGAGAGATAATTCTCATTTCCTTCTTTGATTAAATGTACAGTACATTTGTCTGTCCATTTATTTCAATACCATTGAAGCTCTCTCTTACTTTTTATCGTGTCATCAAAACTTGACGACAGATAAATAGATTAGTTAGACACATGCTCATTGCTGCTGAAGGGAAGAGAGGTGTGAAGAAAGATATTATTGATATTATTGAATGTCAATCAGAGACGTGGCCTTGGAGACGATGAAGGTTAGATGAGGGTAGGGATGAATCCACTCAATCCAGGTATTTATGCACCTGAAAAGCCACAAGGATGGTGTTTGCATAAACTCAGCTCCAACTCCATGGCACCCTTGATTAGGAATGAAAAATAGTTCGCGATTTCAAAAATCAGCTCCAGAATGTTGGCGAGAGGGATGTTAACGAGCAGGTTTTGGGGTTAAAATTTAATTTTGAAAAGGGGTACATTTCTCCAGTCTTCTCTTGTCTTAGATACCCTTAAAAGGAAACTGGTAACACTTCAAGATAGAGAGGGCTGGGCCAACCAAGCTTAAACTCGCTAAAGCTCCCAATAAACGCGTTTGTTTGAGTATCTTTTGGATGGTAAAACGCGTGTACAACTGACAATGTTGCCACAAATTCGCATTCATATTCACATATACATATACATACATATACACATGCACATACACATACACATATACAATACACACAGCACACAATTTATAACTGACGGCTCCAGAGTACTAGAGGAGGGGATGATCCAGTTGATGAAAAATAAAAAATAAAAAATAAAAAATAAAAAATAAAAAAAAAGTGACAGTAAGGACTTTCAACATCTCGTACACTGTCCTAATGCAACATTTGGCCTGAGCAGCTTCTTGTAGGGCAGTATGACGAGAGAAAAAAGGGAGGTTGAGGGTGATTTTGTGCACTTCTTCTTGTCAACGCCCACCAGTGGGATGGAATGGTGGTGCAATAAGATTTATTTTGTGAGGATAACTCTCGGAAAAAAAAAATAAAATAAAACAAAAAAAAATAACGCGTTTATGAACTTTGAATGTCTATTTTTTTTTTTTTTCCCCTTTTGGATCAATGAATCAAGTCCTTAAAAAGAAAAACATCCACTTTGTATTAAATGTCTGGATTGACAATTTGGTTAATTATTATTGTTATTACTATTATTATTACTTTTACTTTTAATATTTTAGTCATGAACAAGACATACAAGGCAAGAGCCGAGCACATTGTACATGTCGATTGGAAAAGATGGACATTCTCCTAAATATTTTTGACAGGTGCATTGGCCATGTTGATCTAATATATATATATATATATATTTGTATATTTATACAAGACAAATGTGTGTGCCCTGTGAGGGAGGGGGCAAGAGAGAGCCCATACCAACGTTGGCTAGGGGAACCAAAGAAAAAAAAAAAGGACCAGGGTCCGATCAGGTTCATTCTGCTTCCTTTCCTAGACTTCTATAGATCTTTTTTAACCACATATCGATTAAAGGTAAAGCGCAACAAGGTTTTTCAGTTACGAAAAAGGAAACCATTTTAATTAATATGATCTACAAGTTGAGAATGGAAGATATCCAATTTCTAGTGAAGCATTATATATTCATACAAATGTGTGTATAAATATCTGTATCGATGAATGTAATGATTTGTTTTTGTTTCACATGAACATTAGATTTCCGTCCTGGGATCCACTTTTGTGTCAAGTAGAACCCTTCCTAACCTTCTCAATCATGACTTTATTGGACCATGGCGTTAATCTTGTTTTTCTCCTTCACCTCTCATCTCTTCTTCTTCTTTTTTTTTTTTTTTCTCAATGTTTGTGCAAACGTGTGTAATGTGTATGTGAAAGCAAGTTTGAACGCGGAGAAAAAAAAATTTATTTTTTTTACGTATTTGACAATTCTTTTTCATTCACTGACCTGCATTGACAACTGGGAATGTCCTTATCATAAATATAAATATGCATATATACAATATATATACATATGGATTAGAGTCTATAGATGATTGCATTGCCTTTATTCATATGGCGAGTCTAGAACTGAACCGAAAGGCTCTTGCGGCGCACTGGTTATATTCTTACTTTCTTTCTTTCTTTTGTAGAAACCGCTCCAACTGCGGATAGTTACGATGATGTGTAAAATATAAAAAAAAAAAAAAAAAAAAAAAAAAAGCCGAGGCGATGCATCTATCATATATCGCCAATTTTATTTGGTCACGATACCTTATATTTTTAATCTAAAAACGATGATTGAATTGTTCTGGTGGCATCTCACTACGTGACGGACTTGCAACAATACTCGTAACAAGCGAGCTAATTGGCTGCCAATACACTCGAAAGTATTCAAAAAATATAAGGTATCGCGACCAAATGAAACGGGCTATACTGTATATTTCTGCCGTTTTTTTTTTTTTTTTTTTTTTATTTACAAGTAGATGCAGCGCTGTGCTCTTCTCTGCGTTCCTTTTTTTTTTTTTTTTTTTTTTTTTTTTTTTAGTTTCGACTGCTGCGCTCAGCAAAGCAAACGATCCGGCGTTGGCAAGAGGGCATGATGACCAATACTTGCCTTCAATGACTTGAACTAGGGCGGGAACTGATGTAGGAGATGTGCAGGAAGATATGCATAAAAAAAAAAAAAAAAAAAAGCGCGCCGTTCAAATTGCAAAAAAAAAAAATAAAAAATAAAAAATAAAAAAAATTGGGAATCATTCAGTAATGTGGAAATTTCTCACAATTAAAATTCAACATTCATAATCGGCTCACAATCATGCAGGTGCAACGGCTTCCACAGATGGGGAAAGGGAACCGGAGTATGAAAAACAAAGACGCTTTGTCAGTTACAAATATATTGCTCAATTATACATGTACATGTATATGACATACTCCAAAATGCTTGCTACTTTTATGTATACAGTATATTTCTCTTAAACGTCATTTCTCCCCATCACCAAAGGTGTATACGTGTCTCCTCTTCTTTTTCTTTTTTTTTTTTTTTTTTCTTCCCCCCGCATCAAATGTTGTGCAATAGTGGATTATCATCGCGGGCGGAAACAGAAAAAAGATTTACGAATCCAATCATATGGAATAATTCATTTTAATAACTTTTTTTTTTTTTTTTTTTTTTTTTTGAATGACAGAAAAATTAAAGAAGGTTAGGAAAAAGAAGGAAAGGTACATGCAGAAGTAATGAATGGCGAAGCAGAGGGGAAAAAAACTCATTACATATTCATTCTCTCTAATCATTGTCATTTACATGTATATAAATGAACTTGCATTTCAGTGTTTTTTTTTTTTTTTTTTCGTATAAATACGTTTGTAGTTAGAAGAAAAAAAAAAAAAAAAAAAAAGTCTTTCATATCTCGCTCTTTTCGGTTCTCATTCATATCCTCATTTTTCATTCTCACGCTCTCCTCCTCTATTTATCCTTCTCAGGCATTCACTTCGTGTGTTTGGATATAATCCTTCTCGAAGGTAAAAAAAAAAAAAAAAAAAAAAATTGAAGTAAAACTTGCGTGTTTCTCATATATTTTGTCAAGTTGTTCTTTGTCTCAAAATGTTTCTAAACTATTGGAACCCACATATATACCATCAGCAAGTGGTGAGGTCGTTGTAGATTCTTCTTCCTCTTCCTCTTCCCCGCATTATTGAGTTGGATTATAACTTCACAATGACAGTCTATTAGTTGAACTATCTATTGCCTTTATTTCCAATCGCTTCCGACCCTCCGAATTTTTCCTTCCCGTCTATTTTGGAAGGATGTAAAGATGTGGAGAAGATTTTTTTTTTTTTCTCCTATTGTTCTTTGTACTCCAGGTGAACATGTAAAATGATATCTATTTATTTATTTATTTATTTAATTTGTTTGTTTATGGTTATTAATGCAATTAATGGCTATCAAGTCAAGTATTGACCAAAAGGCAATGAAGAGCGAGAGAAGAGATTGTAAATCATGCCTTTTGTGTGTGTGTATGTGTGTGTGTGTGGATGTGTTTTTGACCCCTCTTCAACTCCCAACTGACTTCAATTTCCGTTTCTAATCAACGTCGTGTTCAATTTAAGAGAGGAGTTTTTTTTTTTTTTTTTTTTTTTTTTTTGCTAAACAAACGTTTTGCTTATTGTGTATGGTCTATAATGAGTACATATAATGAAAAACAATTCTCTCATTTAAAAAAAAAAAAAAAAAAAAAAAAAAGGACAGGGGTTGATTTGTAAGAGAAATGATCGGATATAATAGGAGAATTTAAACAATGTGATGAGCTCAAAAAAAAGAAAAGAAAAGCTGAAGCAGTGGACAATTGATTAAAACAACCATAGCAACAATGATTCATATGACAATTTTAGAAAATATCTCTAAAGACGAAGATGGAAACAACTTGTTGGTTAAAAAAAAAAAAAAAAAAAAAAAAAAGAGAGAGCGTCTTTGAACAGAGCTGGGCTGCTCTAAAGCTCGTTGACTGCGCCAAGGCTGTGAGTGTATGAATGGTAGAAATTTTTATATACCAAGTTTTAAATTTAAAGTTGAAATTTGATTTGATGATGAGCACGTCCAAACGCGTGTTTATGGGTCCGTTCCTGAACCTCTTGTCTTACCAACCCATTTACAGGGGGAAGAGAAAAAAAAAAAAAGGAAGACGGTTGAACGTTCAAAAAAATACCTTTTTTTTTTTCTTTTCTTTTACCTTTCTTTAACTTTATCCAATTCTCCTTTTACTAACTACTCCTTCTGTCTTTTTCTCCTACTTCTTAACGACCACCTATATCTCTTTTTCACTCTCAAACTCACTCAGGTTGTTCTCCTTAGTCTTTAGTATCAGCAAAACTATTACCTCCCCTCTTCCGTTCTTCTTCAGTTTCTCATACACAACGCATTACCTCAAAGTAATCTATTCTATTCTTTCAATCCCGAAAATGAAGACTCTCGCTCTCGCTATTACCGTTGTTATCTCTGCTGTCTCGGCCGCCCCTGGCGCTCACTGGACTGTAAGTACCTTCTTCTTTCTTTTCTTCTTCCCCTCTTGTGCCTTCTCACTTTCCAATATCAGTTACCTCCTTGAGTATTTTTGAGTATTTCGCACTAAAGCAATTGTGCCTTTATATATATATATTTCTTATGATCTTGCTTTCCTCCTTGCTTTGCCTACTTGCTTATTTGCTTGCTTGTTTGCATCATTCCATCTCCTTTTTTTCACACCTTTTAATTGTAATCATTTATATTTATTTTTTATATCGAAAGTACGGACAAGACAATGCAGGGCCTCAGCACTGGGGAGAACTTGATCCTCTCTATGGCAAGTGTGGTACAGGTCATAAACAATCCCCCATCGACATCGTTGTCGGTGCACCCTTTGTGAAGCTCCAGAGCCGACCCTTCGACAAATTGGACTATAAACCTTTACGTGATGTCCACTGTGGATATGATGGACACACTGTCAAGTGTGAATGGAACGCCACATCCACCAACACCAATGATAATTCAATCACTCTCCAGGGCAAGACCTATTATCTGACTCAATTCCACTTCCATTCTCCAAGTGAACATCGTATCAACAACCATTTCGCAGACGCAGAACTACATTTGGTTCATCAATCCAAAGAGGATAACTCTTTAGCTGTCATCGGATTGATGTTGGAGGTCACCCTGAAGAAGAACCCCTTCTTTGAATGGCTGATCAAGTTGGATAAGAAAGTTGATCGCGTCAAGGACGGTCATGGTTTCTTGATCAAGGACAGCGTCACGGGTTTGCCCTCAAAGAAGGAACAGATCAAATACAAGGTCCACACTGTTGATTTCTCCAGTCTACTCAAATCCACAAAGAACTTCACTCCTCGTTGGGAATACGAGGGTAGCTTGACCACCCCTCCTTGTGATGAAGGCGTCGCTTGGAATGTGGTCAAACAACCTATTCATCTAGGCCTTGAACAATTCAATGCCCTGGTCGATCTTCAGGGCTTCAGCGCACGTTTCGTCCAGAGCCGTCCCGAGGCTGAGAAGTAAAAAAAAATATATAAATATATAAAATATAACATAATAAAATATAATATCCCGTCTCTTTATCATATTAAGCCTAGCCATCCCTCAACCCATCAGAAACAGCTTTAATCATCGTATATAACAAGGTCACGAGTAGAGCAACAAATGTCAAGATAATGATATAAATATAAAATATAAAATCACCGTCGTCAAGAGGAGATGGACATTCGAATAAAACCGCAGTTTGGATGATCAATTGGTCTCATAAATATTTCCATGAAAGTAATGTGGCAATGCAGCAATGTTAGTAATGAAGCCAAATCCCCTTGTAAATCGTTAGTCTATGGTTGGTTGGTTGGTTGATTGGTTAGTTGATTGGTTGGTTGTATACCTATTGCCCTAGATGCCTAGATCCTCTAAAAAAAAAAAAAAAAAAAAAAAAAATTTAAATGAATAACGGTGACGGCAAAACTACTTTTTTGCAAACATCCAAATATAAAAAGTTTGTATGGATATCTGTGTTCAAGTACGTTTCTATTTATATGTAAAATATATGCCGCAGTGATACTTTTCCGTAAACGTCAACATGGCTGTGCATGAATGTGGCGTAGCGAAAAAAATGACAGCGGATGAAGGAGTGCCAATCTCGGTTTTAATTCCTTTGATAATTAGTTCAAACAATATATATATATATATACATTGTTCTTTTTTTATCTGACACTAAAATCTCTTTCCGACTCAATTGATCTTGTCTTATCAATTCTTGCTAGATCGGTCTTCCATATTTACTTTTATTATTGAGAGTAGTAAACAAATATTTTTTATCTTTTTTTTTTTTTTACACGATAATTCTTAAATAATTATGGTAGCGTCAAGAAAAAAAAAAAAAAAAAAAAAAGAGAGAGAGAGAGAAACGCAATAATAATCAATAAAAAAACAACAATAGGGCATATAAAAATTTTAAAAAGACAAAAATAGGGATAAAGAACAAAGAAAAAATGAATGATGGATCATAATGAATGACGATGGATGATGATGATTATTTTTTTTTTTTCTTTTTTTCTTTTTTTCTTTTCTTTTCTTTTCTTTTTTTTCTTTTTTTTCTTTTTTTTGCGTGTGTGTGTGTGCAAATGTTCAATCGTCCTCTTCTTCCTCTACATCCATGCTTGCACTGCTTTCTTCCATGCCCTTCATGATCTTGTACGCTCGTATCCTTTCTTTGCAAACCTTGTCCTGATGGACAGTGACTCCATAATGCTCCGGATAGTGCCTGCACTGCTCCGTGAAGCGTAAGCGTTTAGCCAAGAATGTCAATGCAGCTTGATCTTGACGATGGTTGCTTCTAGATGAACCCTTGGGGGCGATGCATTCCTTTGTGGATGAGCATTTGTACCACTCGTTCAATAATCCATTATAGATCTTGTCGTTTGATGCGTCAAACGCGATGGCGGCTCCATTACAGTTGGTCTCCTGAGCATAATTCTCGACGGAATCACCATAAAATTGAGGCAAGCCTGGATGGGTATATTGCTGAAAGTTGCCCGAGCTCTGAGGGCTCCAGAAGCCATATTTTTCCAAGTATCCTGGCAAGTAGCGCAAAAAGTCGAGAGCCAACATGTTGCCAGAGTCGAGCCAAAGAAGCAAACCCCGATTCTTGTCTGCAACCTCTTTGATGATGCCTGCCTTCCATCCGTACTCTCCTCTTGCGACGGTGATGTCCCAGAAAGCGGGATAGGCGGAGTAATCAAAATCCTTGTATTCATCCATATACTGATTATCCCTGAGCCATTGCATCTGCGTCATCTGTTCAGGAGTCATACCGCCCAGGTTGTAGACTATGATCGTAGGTCTGGTCTCTGTACGCTCCAAGCCATCCAGGACCTCAGAGAGTGAATACAAAAAGGACTCGAGTGCGCAAAAATGGTTTGAGGATGCTGCTGTGACGATGGTAAAGGGCTTATGAAGGGTCTCTAGAGCAGAGCTGGTGCGATCTGTCACCAAAGGCAGATCGTGTTCAGAGTTTGCGGGAGGATATTGGTTGGAGTACTTTTCGTCAATTCTTCCATAGGCCCCATTACTGAAGGGATTCCTTGACGATGGCCTTGACGAGTATCCTGTGCCATCTACAAAAAGAAAAAAAGATGATGAATGTGTGAAAAAAGAGAGAAAAAAAATCCCTCCAAATAGAACGACTGTTCCAGATGCAAAAACTAAATAAAACAGATCTTTTTTTTCTTTTTTCTTTGCTGATGAAGGAAATGAAAAAGAAAAAAGAAAAAAGAAAAAAGAAAGAATTGGATGCAAGGCATTATTATAATCAAAGTATACCATTTAACCGAAGACTGGACCATAATAGCGATATTATGACGAGCGTTGAAAGAAAGATGATGGAGTGAAGCGACGAAAAGCGTGCCATCGCTACTCTAAATCTGTGGGATGTGATGATGGCACCTATTTTGACTAACTTTGCGTTGTGGCAATGAATGGATTCTTGTAATGAAGGAACAAATGTGTATTTTTTTTTTTTTTTTTCTTTTTTCCTGATCAGCTCTAAATCAGTTTCAGCTTTTTTTTCTTTTTTTGCTTGGTCGTAAAGGAAAAGGAAAAGGCTCTAGTACTAGAGAGTGAGGAAGTGTGTGAGCGTAAGAAGGGAGAAAGAGAAAAGGGATGGATGAGGATAGGTTAGGATGCTAAAGAGGTTGAAAGAAAGAAGAGAGAGAGAAAGATAAAAGAAGCTTTTTTTTTTTTTTTTTAGCTGAGCCAAAAAAAAAAAAAAAAAAAAAAAAAAAAAAAAAGTCAGCGTTTTTCCTCTCCTCGGTCGATGAATTCAATTCAATAGAAAGCAGAAAGTGAATTCCTCAAGTCAATAATACACCGATAGAAAACATTCATACTGCGTTATTTGTTTGTTACGGCTATTATTTTAGTTATTTAGCGTTCCTGTTTCTCTGTTTCCGGCTTGTTTCCAGAACTTGTTCCTGGTTCTTGTTTTTAAAAATAATATGAAATAGAATAAGGGTTATGGGTGTAGCAGAAGGGTAAAGAAAAAGTCTTGAGACTTGTAGATTCTCAAGAATAAATGAAATCTGGTGGTTGAGAGTAGAATGGGGATGATGTTTAAAAAAAAAAGTAAAAAAAAAAGTCTAATGATGTATTTATATGTATAAAAGATACAAAAGGGTATGAAATGAAAGTCTATCCATTTATATCAGGATAAACTGTCTTTAAGTGCAATTGGGGACCTGAAAATGAGCAAGGAGTATAAGGAATAACAAAAAGAGAAAAAAGAAAGATAGAAAGAAAGAGCCTTTGAGAGTATAGACGAGAGTATCGGTTTGTAACAGTAGGAAGATGTAGGATGGGGTGTGAATTAACCGAAGCAAATGACGTCCAAGCAATCGGCGTGTGGCAAAGACAGAGGCGAAGCCAAAGCCAAAGCCAAAAGGCATTCACAAAGGCAATCACATACTCGCAGTTCATGGATTTACAATCCGCTGCAGAGATGGGCGTTGTCGGTTTATTTTGTTCCTTTTTACAAATATTTTTAGGTCAAGAGTGGTTTTGCAACCATTGCACCGCTTTCTTTTTTCATTTTGTGGCACTGCTTTGCTCTACCCTTCTCTCTCTATCCATCCATCTCTTTTATCTCTTCGCTCTCTTTCTTTCTTTCTTTCTTTCTTTCCTCGTGCCCTGTGCATGTCGTGTTCACATCACATCAGCAACAAATGTGAGCAGCCGACAAAAAAAAAAAAGTTGAGCGGCCCAGCAGACAATCAGGCATGTGCCACATTATCTTTTTCCTTTTTCTTTTTTTTATGTTATTTTATATTCCTATACGCATTGTAAAGTGTTTGTCGAAAACGATTGATCGATCATAATTGTATACATGTTTAATAAACACGATCGATTTCTTTTTTTTTTTTAGTCTATAGTTTAAATAACACTATAAAAAAGGAAATACGTGGAGATCCATGCACTCTTTGTAAAGCAGTTTCTGTCCCACTGCTCTTCAAAATGCACTGCTATAAAAAAATAAAAAAATAAACAGACATATATTTATAAAGTCCATATGACCAACAAACAATTAACCCGTTTACGCCCTAAAACAGACCCAACAAATAAACAACCTATATATTTATACAAATGTTCATCCATCACCACTGATTTGTCCAATCCTTGACTGAACTAATTGATATGATGGGAAAATCCCTCCAACCATTTCTCCAGATCGAATAACCCTTTTCTTCTTCTCTCTCTTCTCTCTCTTCTCTCTCCATTCCTCTCTCCCCTAGGCTTTGTCATAAAATTATCGGGCCTAAAAAGGCCAGAAGCCGGGGGCTGAGTAAGAAAAAAATCCTGCTTTATATATTTTTCTATTTATGCTCCTCTTTTTCTCCGTAAAAAAAAAATAGACTCTCAATGTACTCTATATACACCAGTGTACCTTGGCGTAAATCCTTCCAAGGCATTATGCTTAGTTTTAAAAAAGATCAACGCCCCTTCTTATTCCTCAAACTTTTTTTTAATAATACTTTTTTACTTTTGGCGCAGTTTTAGGTGCTAAAAAAAAATAAATAAAAATAAAATTAGTGGCAAATTTCTAATGGATCAAATTAAATCTGTATATTTTCAACTTGTAGTTTTTTATTATAATAATATTTTCAACTTGTAAAGTACAAGTTGAATGGGTGTTCACTATCATGTGAGTTTATGCATTTATACTATGTTATTGTTATTGATTATCAAGTATCTTTTTTCTTCTTCTTCTTCTTCTTCTTCTTCTTTTCTTTTTCCACTAAATAAAAGTATTCGGTTTGTGATCATCAATAATATTCCAAGCAGCACGCCATTGACGTTTGTTCATCTGCGGTGCAGCAGGTCCTCGAATACCATAACTCACATCCCAAAAGAACAAAAATGTCGCCACAATTGAGGTAAATAGTACACTCCACACAATCGTCCTCACCCGCGCATTCACCCGAGGTCGATTCAAGAAATGATCCAGCGTAAAACTCAACAGTAACAATGTAAAATAAAGCGCTGGAAAGTAATGATGCAAGTACGTCACACGACCCATGATACAGAATGGAAGATAATGTAAAATCCATCCTCCCACAAGCGTCTTGCCAACATATTGAAAATTCTCCCATTCTCCCGGTGAAATATCCTGAAACTTGCGTTGACGACGGATCACATAGAACCCCAATGTTCCCATGAATACACCAATCGACAACGTGCTGAACCACCACCCAAGTGGATTACCCAACAGATAGTACTTGACCTTGTCATCCCCCCAGCCACACATCCGAAGTCCAACCGCAAGCAGTGGCCATTGACTAGGGTTAGATGCCAAGACGTCCTCCTTGTCTGGATCTGGAATCAGCGCGTTGTTCGAAGTCATCATCGCAACATTCAAATGCCAAAAGTCCTTCCAGAACCTAGGTTTATACACGTTATCACCACCCGGTGGCACTACACGACGATAAAATATAAAAAATATAAAAAATTAAAAAAAAAAATATATAAAAAAAAAAGTCAAATTAAATAAATGTATAACAAATAAAAGAAACTTTCTTTTTTTTTAATCACTTACACTTGTCATTCCAGTGTTGTTCAACATTCCAAATCGAATAAGCAGAAGATGTACGGTTGCGCTGATCACAGAATGTTTCCACTTGACGGAATCCCCACTGAGGAAGATTAGTGTTCTCTGCAGTTAAAAGGCATCCCAGCATCTTATGTCTCAAACGGAAAGTGGTCGATAAGGATCGTACGATCCCATTGCGTGGGAGTGAGCTTTGTTCATCCACCACTTCAACAACCCATTCGTCATTAGGATCAGAGATATCATCGCCTCCATAACAGCTGACCTCCCATTGACTCGTCGTGATCGGTGATTTAACGCGGTGGCTGTGCAAGTTACGTCCGGTTGATTCATGAACAAGACGAACAGAGTCCCCATTGTGGAGGATCTGAATATCATCAAAGTCCAATGAACCGCCATAAGGCCTCTTGATGATCCAGTTGTTGTTGCTGTCTTTATGGTGATAACAAGTCACCTGTTGTTGACCAGATCCTTCTGGATATGTTTGGACATGTGAGTGAAGAAGTCCGCCACCATATCCCGTATTCTTAATCGTGACCTTGGAGCCAAAAGCCACCTCTAGTAACAATAATTATAACAAGTAATATGAATTGTTAGCGCGGAAATGAAACGCAAAATGATGTCATATTACTCCAGAATGGATAAAATGTCACTTACCCAATGGGTTGCTAGAAAACTGATTTCCACGAAGACCAGCCTGGAAAAGCGAGCTCATTTGAGCATCGCCTGTACCGCTGTTTCTGAGGATAGCAAAATGGGCTGCAAAAGACGCCACATAGACTGCAAAAGGTAAGGCAATTAAACAAGCAGCGCGTGCAACCCAATGCTTAAGATAGGTCGTCTATATATTAATATATTTATGTATTGGAAGGATATGAAAATGAAATAATTAGCTTTCTGTGGCGCCGATTTCCGTGAATAACATCAATTATAAATAAATAAAAAGAGGGGTCCTTCTTTACCTTAGGCATGCTTAAATCGCCAAAGAGGTCCCATAGTTCCTCGATAGTATACTGTACAAAAGTGACCAAATTTAACCAATAGGGCAACCAGTTGAGAGAAGTTAATGTCAAGAAGAAAATATTTGAATTCTTTCATCCAGAACCAAAAAAAAAAAAAAAAAAAAGCTTACCAAGCCAACCAAGGCAGTGACAAAAAGACCGACCCACTTGATACTCGACACAACTCCGATCGCAACACCAGTCATAGCCAACCATAGCCACCAATCGAGCGAGAAAGGGCTTATAAAAGAAAAAAAATAAAATAAAAAGAAAGAAAGAAAAAAAAATTAGATATCTTTTTTTAAAAAAAAAAAAAAAAAAAAAAAAAAAAAAAACCTTCAAATAACTTACTCGTGGCGTTCATTTCGGAACTTTGTATGACAAAACAAAACAAAGCAAGTGGCAGCCAGAAGCATCGAGTCCAATAAGATGAATCGACTGATGGTTAGGTAAGCATTATCACAAAGGACCAAGACAGCTGCAAAGACACAAGCAGTCCTGGACATCTTCAGTTCCTGAGCAGTAAAATAGGCGAATGGGACCATGATCGCACCAAAGAAGGCATTGAAAATTCGCATGAATCCGTAATTGATGTCCGGGTACGTAGCGCCTGATTCGAATGGGAACGAGCCATTATAGCCAGCCAATGCTCCTGAAAGGCCCACCAACATCTTGCCAAGAGGTGGATGGACATCAAAGTAGAAGTCGCCTTTGATATAATACGATCCAAACTTTTTTTTTTTTTTTCAAATAAAATAAAACAAAACCATGGGAAATGTCTCCAAGTTTAGTTTTTTTTAAAAAAGTATGTGTATGTATCCAGAACGCGTGCATGTAAATATGTTGTGTGTATTTTACCTTGCCAAAATGAGCCTGTGAGACAAATAGAAAAAAATCATGAGGAAGAGGATGTATTATTGTGTCATTGTAAAATCAACAATCGATTGAAATATTAATAACGATAAAAAAACACTGTACATATTCATATAAAAAAAAAGGCTCTGACGGATCTTTCCATCCTTCCCTCTTCAGACAGATCACAATTTTTGATTGCGATCACGGAAGAGAGAGAGAAAGGAGACACATACCTCATCCCAAACAACATAATCGGCTGCCTTGATATCTCTGAAGCGTGTCCAGAATGACAACAGTGTAAGGACGGCAGGGATCAGAATATAATCATTTTGTTGGTAAAAGCGAATATACTAGAACCAAAAAAAAAAAAAAAAAAAAAAAAAAAAAGTTTATTAGCTTTCTCCAAAAGAACACCTCTCTCCTATAAGAAAATCAATGTACAATGTGAAATGTGCAATGTGTAATGTGCAATGAAGGCAAAGAGGGCGTTGAGCGGAGCGAGCCACAATTGGAACAGAATTGAGCACGCCCTTTATTATACAATAATAATAATAATAATAATAATAATAATAATAATAATAATAATTACCTTGTTGGAAGAATATTCACGCCAAATGGATGTATTGCGATGTGAAGGGTGTTCTCGACTGTAGTTTACATATTGTTGATGCTGTTGTTGCTGAAATGCAGGTTTGAGGGGATTAGGCGCATAAGGATCGAATGCATGGAATTCATCAGACTGTTCTTGTGTTGGTACTCCTTGTTGTAGCTGGCCCACTGGATTGCGCCGCTTGATGTCGCCACTGTACATGCTTTACGTGACTCTCCAACTGTCGTAAAAAAAAAAAAAGAAAAAAGAATCCGTGGACAGCCTGTGATGCTTGTTAGCGTGATGACAAGAAAAAAAACAAGAGAAAGGAAGAGTAAAACGAGGGCAAATGACAAAAGATAAAACAAATATAAATATATATATATACAATATAAATTGGATCATTTATTTGATTTTCTACGCCCGCCAGCCTGCAACCACTCACAACTCAACGCGTTGGAAATTGCCAGCATAAATGAAGATTGACTCTCCTTAACCCCTTCCTTAACAAACCTGCAAATTAGGATTCTATTGAAGCAGCGAGTATGCACATTTGGGAACATCGCTCATCATAATAAATTCCAAACTGTTGGGACTTCGATCCTCGATTTTATTCAATCACATACTACTTTTTACTGTACATGGTCAATTATGTCCCCAACCAGGCACTCACTCCTCCTCCCCTTAAATTCTCTGCATCTCATCTCATCTCCCCCGTTTTGAGCTAAAACAAAAAAAAAAAAAATGCTCCAAAGACAGGCCACCCTACCCTATGCTCGCTGCTGCTGCTGCTGCTGGTATTGCTGGTATCCACCACGGTTCTGGCTGTTGTTGTAATGACCTCCGCGGCCACCATTATTATACCCCATGCCACTGTTGTAGCCACCACGGTATCCACCACCACCACGAGGGCTACCACGGAAACCACCACGGTAGCCTCCACGATAACCACCACGGAAACGACCTTGATCGACCGAGGTCTGGCCAAAAGTCTCCAGGTTCAGTTGACGTTCCTCTGACTGCTTAGCGCGTCTCTCGGGTGCACTGAGACGATTTCCTTGGCTGTTTAGAGATGATGTGAGCGGAAAAAAAAAAAAAAAAAAAAAAAATTAACATGGTTAGTACATCGATACAAAATATTCCTTAAAGCCTAATCACAACTCTGTAGACGCAATATGGGCATCCAAACTCACCTTTGATCTGTCTTGCTCATACGCTCCTTGGTTTCGCATGAGATGTTGTCAAAAAAGGACTTTGACTTATCATAAAACTCTTCCGCCTGAGGAATAATCACAACCTCTTCCTCCTCAACTTCAGTCTGTTGCTCTTCAGCCTTCACAACCTCCTTCGCAAGCTCGTCCTTATGGAATTTTGCATTGGATGTCTCAAAATCAAAGTCGGAAGCAGGGACAGCGGGAGCGCGCGCATTATTGCCATGCCCATGGGATCCTCCACGACCACCACGACCACCACGGCGGTTATTGTTTGAATGAAGCAAATGGCCACCCATTCCAGGAAGTCGATTACTGTTGTTACTGACACTATTATTATGGCTACCCTGATTATTGTTCGAAAATTTGTTTTCACTTTCCTGATGGTGCTGTACTGACTCGACAGATGAAGACGGAACATCCTTTGAAACATTCAACTCGCTCACTTGTTTGGCGAGAATTTCAACCGATTTGCGGAGTTCCTGAGGCTGACTCTTGGGGGCAGAGCGTGCTGGTGGGGGAGCAGGCTTAATGGTTTCCGAGTCTGATTTGTCATGCTGCCTAGCCTCCTTTTCGATGGCTTTTCCTTCAGCAACAGGCGAGCGCTTAGATTCAACGTTTTCCTGAAATGGAAATTTACACAAATGTCAGCACACAAAGGACCAAGGAGCTGTATTTTTCAATAAAAAACCATACGGCGATTTTGTTTTTGTTTTTGTTTCGTTTCTTTTTCTTTTTGAACAAACTGTAAAGGGTGATCATTCGTACCTGAATAGGCTGCACATCCTGAGGAGGGGAAGATAGCTTTTGAGATGGAGGTTGATACTGAGGCTGAGCTGGGGCTGACTGAGGCTGGTAGTAAGCTCCTGGTGGCGGCTGTTGGTATTGGTAATGGTGCGGGTGCGGAGGTTGGTGCTGATTGTAGTAGTTGGGAGGAGCTGTAGTCTAAATATGATACAAAATATAGACATAAACAAAAAAACAGAAAATTTTGTCAAACCCAACCCTCAATAATAGGCATTGTGCTGAAAAGTTCCATAGTCAAATCAATAGCTTACTCCAAGGATTGCTGGGTCATCAGGGACCTGGGGACGCACTGGAGGCTGAGGCGCTGGGGGTTCGCACACATGTAGATCCTTCACGTCCGAGCCTCGGAACACAATGTAGTCAAAAATGTTGTCGTTAGGAGGGACCTCCTCTGCAGGATTCCCACGACGACCCTCAGTACCGTATGACTTGACTATAGAAAAAAATTGTTGAGACAGAAGAGACTTTGGTCAAAATTACCAATGATCTAATTCTCCAAGGAAATGACACTAAGCTTTTACACGAGTATCGCGTGTTTGAGTACTGTGACATGAATAGTAATAATAGCTCTTCGTTTTATTTACCTTGTTCAAGAGCCACTGTAGAGTCTGTGGGATTGAGGTGATGCAAGATTCCGACATAGCGGATGTCAGAGCGCGAGATCAAGCTGATCTTCGAGCCAATGTACCCGCCACTCATTGCTCTTTTTTTTTACTTATTTGTTTCCACTATTCGATTGTAGCTTACTGAAGACTATTGTGATGCAGATCACCATGACAGAAGGATATAGTAAGTTTAGTCAACGAGACTCTGCATTTGGCAAGGTGTCGGGCGTAAATTGGAAATGACCATGCTTAATGCGCAATGATAACAAGCAAGATCCCAATGTAGACGTTGATGCACTTACAGATTAAGCCTTGGTTTTGCTTCTGGAAATGATGAGCAATATCAGTTTGGAAGAACGGAAGGAGAAAGAAGCGAAACAGTTGTGCGAATTTCACGAGCCACACATTTGAACTTTGAATACAACGCATATTCCTCTCAAAATACGTTATCGCCAAATTGATGACGCAATTCGAGCGGATATTGTTCAGTTGAATTCAACTTGTGGAGCAACAGCCAGTAAGAGTGCTTCCTTCTCAACTATACACCAGCTAGAACACGACACAAGGCCATGCCACCAAAGCCTGCCAACAAGAAAGCATCCCCGAAAGGTGGAAAGAAGAATAACGATGGTATATATATGAGCTCATAAGACTAATCAGGAATTGAAATTAATTAAGGACAATGCATGCAATAGAGCCAATTGACAATCCCTGCTAATATATATTCATACTCCCCTCTCCTTTCTTTCTCGCTTCTCTCTTCCTTGCTTAAATATGCCTAAATAGAAGGCGAATCATCAAAGGGAGGCAAAGCCCTCAAGACCGCCAATAGCATCAAGGTGCGCCACATCCTATGTGAGAAACAGAGCAGAGCATTGGAGGCCATTGAGCAGTTAAAGGCTGGCGTTGCATTCAATAAGGTATGACTATATTGCTATTGAACTAGGAGTTTTTTATGATCAATTCAATGTTGAATGGTCTTGATACAAAGTCAGTTTTTTATTATTATTTATTTCTTTGATAGGTTGCTGAAGCATTTAGCGAAGACAAGGCCAAAGAAGGAGGCAGCTTGGGTTGGATGGTGCGAGGTAAATGACGAGTTTGTCCTTTGACGGGATTTGCAGAGAGAAAATAGACTTTCACCTGCTAAAGCTTGGAAAACCCCAATATAAATGATACTTCACCATAGGATCAATGGTTGGGGCCTTTCAAGATGCTGCATTCCAGCTACAGCCCAGTTCAGTTGCTAAGCCCGTGTACACGGATCCACCTGTCAAGACCCAACATGGATACCATGTCATTATGGTCGAAGACCGCAAGAATTAGGGGATCCCTCCAGTGGCTTGAGATTACCATTCAGCATTGTACGCCAATGTATACATATACATGCGTGCGCGTCCAGTGGCGCAAATACAAATTGAAAATAAAAAAAAAAGCTTGATCAGCAATCTCGCGTGAAAAAACCATTAGAGTCCACGTATGTTCAGACCTGTTTTGTACGTGCAAAGTAATCCAATTTTTTTTTATTTTTCCATGTCTTGAGAAAGGGGAGGTGATGGAATATGTGTTTTCAATTTGATTGCATAAAGACTGTGTTTCTGAGGGTTATTGGTGTTTCTTTCTTTTCTGGTCTACTGATCCTCAGGACCATTACTCTTTGTTTTTACACTCCCCACTCTCTTCCTTTCCTAGCTTTAAGCAAAAGAATTCTAGTCGCGCTCCATTCGCTCTTTCTCACTTCTTGATTCCACACACACACTCCATTCGCACAGCCCGCATTGTCTGTTTGTGTTTATGTGTGTTTGTGTTTGAAGAGTGGAAGAAAGGCAAAACACAATTAGCAGCTTTTTTTTTTTTTTTTTTTTTTTTTTCAATCACGCACCATCCTCGTCACTTACATTTTTCCTTTTCTTCTATCCTTACCCTGGACCCTCTCTTTCTCGCTTTCCTCCTTTTTTTTAATTGATTCTCTTTCCTTCACTCAATTGCATTTTTTTATTTTTATACTTTTACTTTCATATTCACCCACTCTTCCTCATAACTGTACAATTTTTGTATTTTATCCTCAATTTGTTCTAGTCATTGCACTTTTTCATTCTCTTCCTTTTTTTTTATTTCATTGTTTGTACAGTTTCATTGTTTACTACGGCTTCCTTGTCTCTTCTGTACATGACTTGTGTCTTTACCTAAAACATCTCTTCCTTTCTTTTTTTTTTCTGGATCAAGAAAAGACAACTCAACTCCTGAGACAGGGCACACCTTCAACTCCCTTCTTCCAGTCTCGAAAACGATAACTGTCCTTGTTAGTAAGTGGAGGCACCCATAACTGCTTTGTTTTGTCACCAATGGTCACTGCTCACTTTCTGGCCGTGCGTGCTGCACTACGGCCGATTTCCCTTCCCCTTTTCCTCCTTGTGGCCACGACTGTTGTTCTGTCTAGCCCTCCAGTCATCTTATTCATTTTGCATGCCCCAATTGCTCTATTTTTTCACGTTCTCTCCGCCCAATCATGCCTATCATGCTCCTGAAATACCTTGCACGCCCTTTGTACCGCATTCCGTCTCTACAAACTCAAATTTAGAAATCTCTCAATTGCACACACTACATGTACAGCAACACAGCATACCATGCCTTCCATTGATTTTTATCTCAATCATCTCATTTTGCTAAGCGATACTCTTATCTGACAGCATCCCAAGCTACTTACGTCTCTAACCCGTTGTTTTCTAGATTTACTATCAGTAGATGACATAGGCAAGAACTTTTAACAGCCAAACACTATCAATATTCTAAATCCAATCAAACCAGTGCTGGTCTGATCAGTGCCAGCAAGAACAATCTGTTAACGAATATGGCGATGAAATCCGTGCGTGCATCGCAAGAGCTTGGGGGTGAGGAGATTGTACAGCAGCGTCATTCCAAGGCTGTTGGCTCTTCAAAGCCTGTTCAGGAGTCCAAAGCCTCCTCGCAGTCCACAGAAGCAGACCAGGAGCGTGAAGACCGCGAAGTAGTAGGTTTTTAACTAGTGATTTTGCTAGTACAATTTTTTTTTAATTTCTGTCTACCATGTGTTTCATACACTTGTTATTTACAGTTTCCCGCTCTGTTGATCCTGTAGGCTGAAAAAATCGAACAGAAGCGACTCGAGCATGAACGTCAGCGTATGCAAAAGCGGGAGCTTTTTGAGCAACAGATGCAGCAATTGGAAATTCAGCAAATGCAGGAGGAGCAAGCCATGCTTGCATCTAAGGGTAATGGGGCAACATCAGGATCGAGACAATCCAAATCAGGCTCACTCTCTGGTCCATCAGATTCACCTCTGCAATCATTGGCAAGCCTTCGATCCCTTCCAGCTTCAAGACGCAACTCGAATGATGCAGCCGACCTCTGGAGCGAAATGGAAAAAGTGTCAATCGACAGGGCAAAGTCTTCAATTGAGTAGGTGGCGAATGTTGTTTGAGGACTATATTGCTAATACCCCTATCCTCCTTACTGCTACTGCTACTGCCACTATCGTTGTCATTGTTGTTGTTTTGTTGTAGTTGGGCTATGCATACGATACAAGTGACTGACATCCCCTTTTTTTCTTTCCTCTCTCTACACGTGCAGCAGCCTTCCCAAGATCGGTAGAGCAGGAGGTGTAGGACATGATGAAAGCTCGTCACCTTCAGAGTCGACATTCGATGATAATGCACATTTCTCCAAGTTTACGGAGCGATTTATCTTTGAGGATGATAATGATAATACGAGCACAGGCGCGGGTACAGGTACAGGCAGCCGACTGCCTTCACTTAATATGAACAGGGTCTTGCATGACGATGGTATCTGGAAAGACAAGAATGGGCTTGGAGGTGTTGGCTCTGCTGGACTTGGTGGCGGCACGTCTTACTTACAATATCTCCGGATGGGCAATGATGATGACAGTTTCCCATCGATGGTAAGATTATGTTGGATGAGTCTATTAATCTTTAAAGGCATAAACATCAATATGACGACCTTTCTTTTTTTTTTTTTTTTTTCAAACTTGTTAACAACTCAACTCTATCTTCCTTCAACCCCTATCATCCGATCAAGATCTCAAGCGCTAATGGGCTTCGCCAGTCGGCCGGTCTCGACTCGAGCCTGAAGTCTGATTGGTCACAATATAGTAAGGCATTGTCAGAACGTGTCCCTACGGTGCCTCATATGCCTCAGCGCACCAACAGCCTCGTCGGTTTTGGTTTAACCAGTAATTCTGAAGATTCACTCAAATCTGCCTTGCCGAAACTTACGACTCCGTATTCATCAACAGAAATCCCAACGCGTTTCAGCAAAACTCCGGCGTTATCAGCGTTTGATGATCTTGGTGATACGGAGCATCATCAAAACTTTCTTTTGAAATCGGACATCGGCTCTCCAGATATTTGTTTGCAATTTCAACAAGGATTCTGTCCACGCGGTGACCAGTGCCCTTATGTGCATTCTAACATCTTGCCTTCAACTACGCGCGCATCTACAGCCCTTCCTCTTAGTCCCGGACTTGGTATGACTATTGGGACTATGGCAGGATCAACCCCATTCTATTCTCACGTTAATGCTCCCGCTGGAGCGGGACCCTCTCACTCGTTGGTTGGCAGCGCTGGCTTTCCTTTTACTGTCGCCACTAATGGCTTCAATGGCCCACCAGCTACTTCGAACAACTTGCTTAGACAGCAACATCAGCAGCAGCAAGCCTCGAACAGTATAGCATTGGCAAGTAAAGCTAATCAAAAGCGTCCTACGGCTGACATCGAAGCTAACCGATTTACTGGTGCGGCTCTTGAGGGATTTGTTGGGCAAATTTACTCCCTCTGCAAAGATCAGCATGGCTGTCGTTATCTTCAAAAAAAGCTTGAGGAACAGAATGACAAGTACCTTGCAATTATCTTCGGGGAAGTTTTTGGCCATTTCGTAGAACTTATGACTGGTAAGGAGGCCTTTATATTAATAATAATAATCAATCAGCTTGTCGTGGGTAAAGTATAACGCTTTTTTTTTTTTCTTTTGTTTTATATTTTGCTCGTGCGATGATTTTCAACAGATCCCTTTGGCAACTACCTTTGTCAAAAGTTACTCGAATATTGCGGGGATGAACAACGTACTATTATTGTTGAGACAGTCGCTCCAGAGCTTGTCAATATCTCACTGAACATGCATGGCACACGTGCCGTCCAAAAGATGATAGAGTTCTTGTCAACCCCTCAACAGATCGCTATTGTCGTTGTAGCCCTTAATCCAAGCGTTGTGACGCTGATCAAGGATCTAAACGGCAACCATGTCATTCAAAAGTGCTTGAATCGCTTTGCTTCCGAGGATAACCAGTTTATCTACAACGCTATCAGTGCCCATTGTATCGAAGTGGCCACTCATCGCCATGGATGTTGTGTCCTGCAGCGCTGCATAGATCACGCCTCTCCCTCTCAAAAGATCCAATTAGTTCGCGAAATCACTTTTAATGCTTTAACTCTCGTACAGGACCCTTATGGCAACTATGTGGTTCAGTACGTATTGGACTTGGCTGACAATCGATTTACGGATACCCTGATCCGCCGTTTTATCGGAAATGTCTGCGTGCTGTCAGTGCAGAAATTTAGCTCGAATGTCATGGAAAAGGTATATATATTTTGTGTTCGGATACCCATTTGCAATGCATTGGATATAATGTTTAGGTGATTTATATTTGAATACCTCTCTATTTCGTTTCAAATGAGAATAGTGTATCCGTGTAGCTGAACCTGAGACGCGCAAGTTTCTGATTGAAGAAATGATCAACAAGTCTCGCTTAGACAAGCTACTTCGTGATTCGTACGCTAATTATGTTGTGCAGACATCGCTTGACTATGCTGATCCTTTACAACGTGCTCAGTTGGTTGAGTGTATCCGCCCCTTGCTGCCCGCTATTCGCAACACGCCTTATGGCAAACGTATCCAAAGCAAATTACATCGCGACCAGATGACGAATCTCACTAACCCAATGAACCATCTCGCCCTCAATAGCGGTATGAACAACAATATGGCGGCCATGAATGGTATGAACGGCATAAATGGAGCCATGTCGATGGGTGGTATGAATGGTATGAATGGCATGCCTAGCCATGGAATTCATGGGGGCCACGGCGGTCACGGTGGACATCATGGCAGCCACAACATGAACGGGATGAATAATATAGGGATGAACAGCAACATGAGCATGAGCAGTGCTATGGCTGGTGGGATGCCGATGCCGAGTATGGCGGGCATGAACGGCAATATGAGCATGAGCAGTGTCAACAATATGAATGGTATGAACGCTAACAGTAATGTCAATGGTAATATGGTTGGATATGGCTTTCCCGGCATGAACAATCACTTCAACAATGTGGGGATAATCGGAATGAACGATTTCAATCCCTATGGCTACATGTAATTAAACAACAGGGGGAAAAGTAGCTCCTTTTACAAGCCAGCTCAGAAACCGAATTTGGAAGCGATCAGCAATCGTTTGTCATTTTTATTTCTCATTATTTTTTACCAATGCATTTTATCTTTTTTTTTTTTCTCCTCTTGTTTATTTGTATTATTCATTTTTATGTTTTTGCTCCTCTTTTTTCTTTTCATAGTTTGTTGAATGCACTTCCCTCTTTTATATTGTAACTACTGTACACCATTCCTGTAGAAAGACGTATTTTTGGTTTGTAGTGTATTGTAATTCTATTAAAAAAAAAAAAAAAAAAAAAAAAAAAAAGGAAAGTTTAACTGAAGGTTAAATATATTCGAGATTGCAGTCAACATCTGATGTCCAGCAACTTTACTTGTCCTATGGAGAGTTTACAGCTCGATTTTGACAGCCCAGCTAGGACTTTGGTGAACTTAAGGTAGTATGTGAGGCATACTCATGGATACTGAAGGCTTCTTGGATCAATGTATGATGGCTAGTGTTTAATGGCAATGATCTGAATTAGGGTTTGAAAATTGATGCCATGGTCTCCATCCAACTAACTAGCGACCAAAAAAAAAAAAAAAAAAAAAAAAAAAAGCTATATATAAAGATCGCCAGTGATAAACGCGTTTATCGGCATAATGCTTTTGATTACCAAACAAGCAGTATGCATGCAATTTGACTCTTTAACCATGAGTAAAATCATCAAGAGACGAAAAGACGAAAATATAATATAAAGACGAAACTTTCGTTTAAAACTCCTGTAATAGATAACTATTAACAAAGATGGAAAAAAAGAATGGAAAAAGGATGAATGGCGCGGCTCTTAAAAAAAACTTTTTTTGGTGTACGCTGGCTGCATAATAAAAATTTGTATCGAAAATGTTAACATAGACCAAGGCGCGTCGGTCGCTCCTTCATTGTTCAGTTTTACTTCGTGCTTCCAAAAAGCGCGTACAATAGCGTGGACTCACCATTATTGAAAAAAAAAAAAAAAAAAAAAAAAAAAAAAATCGATCCAATATGGTTAGACAGACCTTCGCTAGAAGCGACCAGTACTTTGACTTTGGTGTTTATATTAATATATATGATCACAAGATACCACTAAGTGAATGTGGCGGATATACCGTCAGGTCGTTTTATAGATGAAAAAAAAAAAAAAAAAAGGCGCAAGGACACCTGTATTACACTGTAAGTGACTCTGAGCAGCAATAGGCTGAAACGGTTCTAATCAAGGTCATCTGTGCTACGACTCTCCTGCTAGCGCTACCATGATTAAAGTAGATGATGATTATGACACCCACTGTCGCTTTATATCATCAGCACAGCTAAAGGAATATCAATCAAGTACTAAAGCTCAGCCATGGAAAAGGTAGAACCAAGGAAATAGAATATTCGGCTGAAGGTGTACCCGCTTTCTATTGATCAACTTGTTTTACACTCTTTCCAACCGCTCTTCCCCACTTTTTTGATCTCATTATTCCCTTAAAGTGGTATAGCCTCATATACTGTACTTAATTTCCCCTTACAACTGCCCACAATAATAGCAACTTGCTACGGACCTGGACGTGTAGCACTCCAAAACAGATAGAAGTTATAGGCCGTCATGGCTCCTGCATCTTTCTTGCTGTTGTTCTCTCTCTTCATCCACAGCTTTTACAGCTTTATTACTGACACATTACCTTACATGACTTGACAAGCTTTACATTGCTCGCGCCATCTATGCACCCTTTCATTCACACTTTACTACTGCATATATTATACGCTCGCTTTCTCTCTCTTTCTCTCTTCCTTGTTCTTTGTCCAATGTACAATGGGCTTCCTGAACACTATACAATTCCCCCGACCCATTCCCTCTAGAATTTTAAAAACCCTAATGCTCTCAACTCAATCAAGCCCCTTCACGATTAATGCTGTCAATAGCTCAAGCGAGGACAACAGAAATCCCAAGCCTTATCACAGCAACAGTAACTTTGCTAGCTTCGGCAGCTTTGACGGCTCCAATGATGATGATGGAGTTGATGATGAGGAATGGCATCGAGATCAGCGTTTGAGCAACAAGCTTTTGTGTAAGCCTTCCACATTCACGCTCGCTTACTCATAATTATCGGTATGAAGCATTCATTTTGGCAAAGGGCGAGCTACAAACCAAGCGCTTACCTGAATTTTACGTTATATTCCACTAGCTGTAGTACCTACTCACTATTCAAGTTGCAAAGAGAGCGGAGCGGCGCCTTTGCTATCACTCACTGAAGCACCTTTTGATGAAGACCCATATCCACCCCCAACTTCAACAGCCTGCTCTTCTTTGACGGCTCCAGAACAAACACTTTTGTCAGCGACTAATATGCGGACACCCAATGTTACAACAGCTGTGGTCAATGGCAGTAGCAATAACAGCAATGATAATAGCCACTATAACCTTTGCCGCTCCGACGACATTTACCAAAGGAATAACAGTAACGACTATAATAGAAGAAACAAGTGGAAGCCTCTGCATTTTGTAATTGGTATTGACGGCTCACTAAAGCCTGGATATATAAACACGCTAGGCCCTAGTACCCCTGTGGCGCCAGTCCTATCTATCCTCGATGAGAGTGTGTATGGGCACAGCACTGGGGGCTCTGCAAACGCAGGGAGGCCATTTAATTACACGTCTGAGGAGGAGAAGCAACTAGTGAGGAAGATTGATTGGAAGCTATTGCCTATCCTAGGGATGTCCTACGCCGTTTCGACCCTTAGTAAGGAAGAGAATGTACTACTGCTGCTTACTCAACCTTGAATCTTTGTACAAGTACTTATCTGCTTTTTTGGTAAAAAAAAAAAAAAAAAAAAAAAAAAAGCTCGGTTAAACCTATTAAATGTAGTATTCTACGAGATTGGCGATGCGTTACACGTCACTCCTGAGCAGTTTCAGTGGTTCGTGTCATTATTTTTTGTCGGGTATGGCCTCGCAGTGATCCCATTTAATATGGCGATGTCCTATTGGCCCCCCAAGGTTTGGTTACTGGCATCTATATGCACTTGGTAAGAATTATTTTTGCTTGATAAGCAGTTAAGGATGCGAAACGTTCTTTTTTTTTGTAAAGTTCAACTATTAATCTTCTTTTTGATTGTTAGTGGCTCTATTACATTTATACTTGCTTGGTCAAAGTCTTTTTATTTAGCCCTACTATTACGGCTCTTCCTTGGAGCTGCAAATGCAGTGCTAATCCCCTCTGTTCTAATCTATATTTCTATGTTCTACAAACGATCAGAACAAACTTTCCGCATAGCGGTCTTACAGGCATTCAATTTATCTGGAGGCGCTCTTGGTGGATTGATCTCAAGAGCAGTGGGGCAATTAGGTGGGAAACTAAACCTTACAGAGTGGCAGTGGATCTTCATCGTAGAGAGCCTTGCTATCTTCGCCTTAGCTATTATCGTCTGGTAAGCTTATGCCAGTAAGAGGGAAGAGTAACAGGGTGGGAGAACAGTAGAGTAGATGGAAAAGGCAACTAAAATGATACCGTTATTTTGGACATTTTTTTTTTTTTTCCCATTTCAGGCCTACGTTAACAAGATCTCCCGAGGTTGCTTCTTGGCTTAATCAGCGAGAAACAGCGGTTGCGACCTTCAGACTCAGGAATGACATTAAAGTGAAAAAGATGGGTACAATCTCCCGAGAAAGCATTTTTGCAACGTTAAAAGATCCAAAGATCTGCCTCTTCATGGCTATGAACCTGTGTATAACTATCCCCGGTAATATGAATGCCCTTATCCTCAATAAAAGATCAAGCTCTTGCCTGGTTTATGCCTTTTATAAAAGTAAAAAGCTAATGTCTGATTTTTTGTTCCGTTTCTTTATAAAAGCTGTTTCGACAGCCTGCGTAAACGCCCACGCTTGGGTAAGCCTTGCAGAAACCATCAAGGACAGCCGCCTTCTAGCACTCCTTGCTCCAGATGTTGACAATGCCATTGCCTATTCTATTGCCACGGTCCTCAACGGCATCAGCAGCAACTGTTTTGGTAGCGGCGCTAGTAGTAGTAGTAGTAGTAGTAGTAGTAGTAGTAGTAGTAGTAGTAGTATGGTGTCACCGCCTTTTCTATCTAGTTTTCGGAACCTCATTCGAGCTGTATCCGAAGCATCATTCGCTCAGGGGTCTCTAGACAGTGCATGTTTATTAACACAGCTGCTTTCGGTGCCGATATATATCTCAGGAGCCATCTCCGCCTTCTCGATAACCATCTTGGCAGGTCGTACGCGACAGAAGGGACTAGCTCTTATGGGAATATCCGTCTTAATAGCAGTAGGCTATTGCATAGAAGTGTTGACATTGAATAGCTATGGTAGGTGATGATAAGTAGGAGAAGCTCATATTCATCTGATGGAGCCTTTCTTTTCTTTTACCCCGTACGTTTTTTTACTAACAGGATTTTTTTTCTTCCATATCTCTGAAATAGCCGACTACGCGGGAGTAATCGTACTTGCAATAGGACAGGCAGCTGCTGTTCCCGTTGTTACTGCGTGGCTGACGACTAATCTAGGGGGTCACGCGAAACGTTCGATAGCCATGAGCATGTTCATAGTATCGTCCAGTATAGGAGGTATCATCGGGGCACATCTCTATCCGACTGCCGATGCTCCACGCTACGGTATTACCTTTTTTATTTTTTTCTGTCTTTTCCTCTTGACAAGGACGTTTACTATTCTTTCAAATGACTAATTCCCTTTCTATTTCTATTATTATTAATGTTATTATTATTTTTCCTTTTTTTTTTTTTTATTTTTTTTTATTTTTTTAATAAAAAAAGTCCCTGGCCATGTAGCTAACATATCTCTCTCACTCCTGGTCGTCCTCTTGGCAGCCGCTCAACGTTTTATTCTGAAGCGTGAAAACTACCGACGTGATTATTCTATGGGTTTTGTTGCCAATCCATTCAAACACCTACCCATGGCAGAGCTGCTTGTTTCTGATGATAGACATCCAGCATTTCGATATACACTTTAGGCACCAAGAATAAAATTAAAAAAAAAAAAAAAAAAAAAAAAGCAAAAGAATGTGGGCATACTCTTTCCTTTCCAAGAAGAATAGAGAACATTCGATTACCACATAAAGCGGGGCAAAAGATTGCGTGGTCCGGGAATCGAACCCGGGTCTACCGCGTGGCAGGCGGTAATTATACCACTAAACCAACCACGCCTTGATATTTGGTGTCCTAAATCGAGGCAACTTAAGCTCACGTCCTATAGCAAGTGACGTCATGGTACCCTCAAACCCACCCCGTCCTGCCTGGACGTGAGCTCAGCCACCCGATCCTCCCCGCTATAATAAATAGTGGACTCTCCGTCCCTGAAGTGTTCCTTACCTTTATCTTGGTACAACACTTCAGGTATGCAACCTCATTCATCTCAGCACTAGTTACTTGTATAGTATTATATGTATCATAAACTAATAAAGACCTTTATCTTGGTACAACACTTCAGTGTGTTCTATGTATTTGCGTCTCGTTGCGGTTTTTAAGGGCATCTCAGTATAACCCCCCGGTTCTTAAGACAGTGATTTTTTCATTGGAAGATTTTAATTTATCATATAAAACCTTCCTATGTTGTAAATAGTAGGTGTATCTTTGCTTAAGGGGCAAAAGATAGACACAAAATCAGGAAAAGACAGTACAAAGAGTGTCAACAAGAATAACAAGAGAAAATAAAGACAAACAACCTTGACGACAAACAGCGCCATAGGATGCCGAAAGAGAAAGATGGGAGCTTTATAGGTTAGCTCACAAACTGAGTTCCTGGACGGCAAATGCTTGTTGTGAAAAGGGGAAAAGATAATAGCAAGAACAAGACGTATGGGGAAAACTGAAGACTTTATTGAGGAAGAAGTTCTTTGGCTTTTATAACTTAGCCTACAGGCCTGACTGTGGTGCTTTCTAGGTGAGGTGGACTCACCTATAGCTTAAGGCTTTGCACAAAGGTTCTTTTAACTGTGGATCGACAGAATGTTCCGATTAGTAGATACAAAGTAAAAATAAAATAGTTATAATTAATTTATATAACTATTAATGACCAGCCACAACATATCAACTAACTTCAAATTATAAGCTTCCTACATGACCTCGTGGGTCCTTGTTATCAAAAAAAAAAAAAAAAAAAAAAAAAAAAACTTCAAATTATAAGCTGAGCGGTTAAGACCGATTATTGGAAATAAAGGCAAATAACTTGAAAATAAGCCAGTAATGGGACAACCTATTTATAGAGCTAGCATCTAAATAAATTCTACATAACCCCGTGGGCCTTCGTTATCGAAAAAAAAAAAAGCAAGTTTCTCTAGACTTGTCTCACCACAGTTCCTAGACAAAATTTGGGTGGTCTATACGTAAGTTGCATTATTGTGCTTCGCCTAGTCCAGTGATTTGCCACCAAAGGAGGCTGATGCTTTTTTTTTTTTTTTTTTTCATTATTTTATTAAAATCAACTATATATTAAGCTATCATTAACTAATTTACGATGAACTCTGCGAGGTTTGTCTTTTTTTTTTTTTTTTTTTTTTTTACCAGAAGAGAAAAGGAAAAAAAAGAAAAAAAAAGTGTGTTAATATAAAATGATATTACTAAAAAAATATAAAAAAGCATGGGTCGATGAGACTTAGGTTTATTGTCATTTGTTCATTTAGATGCTTACCGGCAAATCATCAATAGTCGTTCGGTATTGTTGCTGAATCGCCCGGAGTGCCTGGCCTTCTCCCTTATGACCATCTACTAAGGTAACCTTAGCACCCACTTTACCCTTAGCACGATCAATCCATTTGACACTAAATAAAAAGTTAAAAAAAAGAGAAAAGTTTAGAGCATAGCGAATGTAGAAAAACAAAAGTGTTCGATCGTGTGAAGAAAAAAAAAAATCGACAAAGTATATGCTATATGTCAAGACAAAATGAGACATTGTGCATTACCGAGGAATATAGTTGCCGACACTAGGCATCTCAAAGCTAACTACTAGGGGCACTCCTACGGTTTCAAGATCCTTGGAGGATTCATCTGACATAATAAGATAGCATGGGGGTGCTGAACCTCGGAACCGGCTAATGGCGGCTTTCCGTGCCGTCATGTCCATGTCCGAATACTTGAGACAAATAAATAAATAAAAAGTCAAACATGAATACAAAGTCGTGATCAAAAGTCTTTTTCCGTCGGTCATCTAGCGAATAATAATAGTAAACTTACAATGCCAATAGCAAATCCTTTATGCTCACGGATCTTGCGTATTACCCGCTCTATAGACTCGTCACTGTTACAAAACACGACTGCTCGGTTGGCACCACTGTCTTCCAAAAGATCAAAGAGAAGCGATAATTGCCACTCTTCATTATCCACAGTCATGTACTTAAAATATTGAAGAATTCCTTTCAATGCCAGTTCATGTCCCTTCACGAGTGCTTTGGTTGGTTGTGTCATATATTGTGCCACATAGTCGAGCACATGGGATGGCACATCTGTTGAAAAGAATAAAAGCTGAGGCTGATTGATAGCAGGGGTAGGAGGAGGAGGTGAAGGTGAGGATCTCAGTGAAGATGACGATCCTGAATTGTAACTAGATCCGGATGCTCCAGGCAAAGAACGAGGACGACTATCTGAATCGCCAAATGACCCAGAGAATCGTACAGATCCTGGACTACTACCGCTTCCCCCGCCTCCTGGTGATCGTCCATTAAGTGCTGCTACAGCAGCAGATACTGGTGATGTGGGTCCTGAATTGGGTGGCGAAAGCAATAGGTCCTGTCCATGCCCTGTTGTTGCTGCTCCGCCATTCGTATTGGCACTTGGGTCTCGTACCATGGACAGCAAACTGACTGTGGCATCTTTCAATGGCGGCGCCAACAGGATATCTGCATTCTCTAAGACCATGACTTTGAGGGCTGAGATACTGATTTGCTTTGTCTTGATGAGATTCAATACTTTGTTAGGGGTTCCGATGACAACATGAGCCGCAATGACTTGAGGCGAATCAGATGGTTGTGATCCGCGGCTAATGAACCCATTCTTACTAGTGGTGCTATGTCCAGCAAGGTTGAGCTGGGTAGTGGACATAGTTCCTAAAGACAGTGTAGCATTTGTGCCTTCAGCGCAGATAAGGCATGAGATCGTAGGCATGAACCGAGCTAATGCCAGCAGGACTCGTTGAACATGTAGACAGAGATCATGATTCGAGCATAAGATCAAAAGTTGAGGGTGAATCGATGTGGCGGGTAATGTCAAAAAGTTGAGAAGAGGAATAGCGTAAGTCAGTGTCTTTGCCACCTCAGGTTTTGCCTGTGTGAGGACATCGTGCCTGGTCATGATCATTGGAATGCCTCGTTGCTGCAGGATAGAAGGCATTTTCAAACTAAAAAAAAAAAAAAAAAAAAAAAAATGCAAATAGACGTGTCAATGACATCAGTAAAAAATGCAAGTTACACACATGTAATAGAGCTATTGCTCTGAAAGGCGAAAGAAGGTTATCGAAAAATTACATTACCCATATGCATAGATTCCTCGAAGAAGTTCAGGAACCAAGCCCAGTTTACTAAAACAATCTGCAGACTCGATCCGCTCGACTTGTGAAGCAACCATAGGTTTAGGTGAATTAATAGTAAAGACCGACTTTAATGAATCTTTCCCTACAGACGGGTGCAATATAACGCCTTGAGAATTGGATCTGAGCGCTTGCTACATTCACAAAAAAGAAATGGTGAATGCGGATTTAAGCATAGTATTCGATTGAAACACTGAAAACAATGCCAAACCGATGACAAATACAGAGATTTCGTTCCTTACAGTGTATCGATCTTTGACACTACCATTGCCTTGTCCAATAATCTGTAAATCTGAAGCGCTTCGGGGTTCGGGTTGAAGAGAGCGACGCTGGGGTACCTAAAAACGATCTAAAAGGTGAGTGTGTGGTCATTTGAATGAAGGTATCCTTGAAATGATTATTATCTTCAACATTACATAATGAAAGGTGGCTGTGTAGGACATACATTTTGGACGCTGATTCCCCTCGCCGAATATCCGTCCGCAGGATTACCAAGGACGGAATTGGGTCTAGACCCTTCATTCACATTAGGAGCCGTAGCGGATCTCCAGAATGGAGGAGGGACATTATGAGTGCCGTTGTTGGTCGTTGTTGAGGTAGTGGTGGTAGTTGTCGTTGAAGAGGTATAGGTATTCAAAGCACTCAAGATGGAGCTATGGCTTGTTGATGTAGAGAGTACAGGCGTAGAGGGACTTTGTGGAGTAGCTGGTTTTGTGATGGCAATCGAGAATCTGGTAGGCGTGGGGGTGGTCTGGACTGTAATTGTGTGAGGTACGCGCTCAGCCTCTAATGTAGCCGCTGTCAAGTCCGATCCTGATTCGAGCTCCTGTTTGTCTCCTTCAACAGGAAGCGGAGTTCCACTTCGGCCGCGCTGATAGGACAATGATCCCTCAGATGAGGTTGAATCCTCCTCAATGGCTTGATCATGCAAACTTGAGTTGGGTCGAGAAGGTGGTGTTAATGATGATTGTTGCTTTTGTTGCTGTTGCTTCTCAGAGTCTTTACCATTCGACACCCCTGTTCCTGTTCCTGATCCTGTTCCTGATTTTTTTTGACTCAAGATCCGGGCTAGTGCTTTTGTTTCATCCTTAACGGTTGAAGGTTTACGTTGTAAGAGTGAGCGAATGCTGTCCTGCCGTGCGGCCTTGGCGGCATTCTTATCTTTATCGCTGACATTGGACCAAGGATCAACATCAAGATAGTTGAGCTCTTCCTCAAGGTCCTCTGCCTCCTCTTGTTCCACTAAGACTGCAATTCCGTCGCTTAAAACCTTGACTTCATCTGTGATTTGTTTGAGTAGTGACTGAACATGGTTCAAGGATATGGACAACTCTGCAAGCGTAGGCCGCGACATAATGTCTTTTTCTTTTTTTTTTTGTAAGGCTGTCAGTGAATGGAATGATCTTTTGAAAGGAATGAGGGAAGGGATTTTTTTAAAAGAGGAAAAAAAAAAAAAAAAAAAAGGGGTAAATGAAATGACACGAGAATGATGGAGAAAGAAAGTAATGAAAGAATGAATGAACGAATAAATGTATAATATTTGTTTAAAAAAGGGGTAGGGGAAGGCACATGGGTCACCTGTTAATTCACCGCCCAGTCATTTGGTTGTCATGTTGTCTGCTGTACAGTCGAACGAGCAAACGAACAAATGAACGGGATTGCAGATAAACAAACGACAAACACTTTCAGGGTTAATTCGGGCTGAAATCAGTTCATGGAGATTAGTTGTATCATTTTGTACATGTACGTGTACACAATTGGCAACATGATGGCTATGGGATGGTGCTTTCTTGCTTCCCTTGCCCCTTGTTCGAGACGATATTCAAACCCTTGTGATAGTCCTTGTTTGGGCACAGACCCATCCACCTTCAATCGATATTAGGCACAGCCAATCAGCATGCCGACGGTTACAATCCAAGCAGAAGAAAATAAATCAGTAACGTTGCCCAACATCTTGTCGAGACGACGTGTAGTGGATCAATGAGGAAGTAGCTTTACTACACATCAATAGTAACATAATGCTAAACCGCATTTGGTCAGAGAAGTGATCATTTTGGGGGATTGTACTGTTGAAGAGTAGTAAAACAACATTGAAACAGATACCAACTTTCATGTCAAAAGCTGGCTTGTATTTTTTTAGAATAAAAAGAAACCATTTTATGGAACGTCATAGTATTAAAAGAGCATTATTCTATTTTTCGCTTCGACTATGGCCTTCTTTAGGGTTTTGTTCGAGGACTATCTTTTCTGCAACCAGACGAACCAATGCCTGGTGTCTCGGGAGGAAGAATGTGCCACAAATTATAATATACAGCAATAGGCAAATGTAAGAGGGGGAGGAAATGTGGGATCCGTGGGATCCTAGAGAAGAGTCATGATGTTAGTGCGTAGGAATATCATTTGGATATATTTGTTGAGGTACGAACTGCTATTTTGTGGTTAGAATGTGAGCGAAAATCATACGGCGGTTGTAGCTTCTGTCGTTGTTACTGTTGGGAGAATAGAGTGCTATCTGTCCTGTGACAGAGCATGGCAACCTTGCTATCGGGCGACGTAGGAACTTTTAGTAGCCACAGCTGCCAACAGTCGAGGACGATGTAGAGTGAGAAGATCATACCACTTACCTTACCGTTGATACCGAGCCTCTGTAGATGTTTCATCACATCCTCCTTGGGACTTTTGCGGCGACAATACGCCAATACTTCGTATAGGCATCCCTTTGTTACAAACTTTCCATTCTGATCATGGTATGGTACACCTCCGTGGCCAAGGGTGTAAACACCCTCTTTGCCTAAAAATGAAACTGTGTGGTTGAAGTCTGTATGCGTTTGAGGTAGGAGTAGCGTCATCAGTTTCTTTTGGTACATATTGCTTGCCAACAATGCCTTTTCGCGTTTCTTAGGAGAACGTGGCAGCAAAAAATTCTAGTCAATAAAAAGAGTTCCTCTAATGAAATTATTAGGCTGAACCCCATGCATACTCTGAAATCTTTGGGGTAGTCGATGGCAATTTTAGCAACCGACTCTGACTCCTGCTGTTGCAACAGCAGCAGCAGCAGTTCTTCATACGATCGAGAGTACTCTAGTTCCATATCATGACCATATCCAGGTCGATAATTGTGTAGTTGCTGATATCGAGGCTGCCTATGAAGCCATAATGCTTAAGGGGATGAACGATATAATTATAAAGAAATTTATTGTTTTAGAATAGCCTTCAGACGTAAAGTATTCGTTTATTACTTTGCTTATTCCAGAATGAGGGTCTGAAGGAAGGCGAGTCAAGAAGAGAGATAGATTCTAATATCTATTTGACATAAAAAAGAAGAGTCAAGGGTCTTGCTGCTGTTGGAATACCATGACCACGGTCCTTAATTGTCAGTTATTTAGTTACTTGTTGTTTTATATTGTATTTTATATTCAATAGCAGCTCCAGATAATGATACCTGTTCCTGTCAAGGTTTGGATTACCAATGTAATAAGATGCGAGATTACATATTTTTGACACGATTTCATGTGTTACTTTGCCACCATTCAATGCATTCCTATTGGACAGGTAATCTTCTTTGCAGAAAGCGGAAGAGGGGAGATAGCCCAATTGTTCTTCAATGATGGAGAGAAAGAGTGGTGGGGAACTGAGAGCGCGTGAGGTGAGATAAAGCAGTAGCAGGTTATCGCAGAGCACCGCATGTAAGAGAGGGGAGGAGACACATAGCAGGCAGGAAGTATGTTTATGGTTTATGTAGGATAGAGGAGGAAGACATTCATTCATGCTGTTCCTTGTTGTTCCTTGTTGCTTCCCCTTTATTTATTTGTTTATTCTATTCAACTGCTTTATGCAAAATGTTTTTGCAGGGTCCTTTTATTTATTTGACTAAAGACAAAAATGTATTTATTTCTATGCTTTTATTATTGTCAAAGAAATAATCGAGCAATGTATATTTATACATTTTACTCAGCTCTTCAAGTTGGCTCTTTCAGAATGTAGAATTGTTTTGCTCCATGTAGAGCAAATGATATGAATATACAAACATTTGTTGCCTGTGTGAGTATGTGGGATATTAGGATGAGCTCCACGATTGCACGTGAGACCGGACGGACGGGGAATAACCAGAGCATATTCAGGTTGACAAACTTAATCAAAGGTAAAAAAGGTCGATCATTTGTTTGGAAGAATTAAAAATAAAAAAGATCACCAGATAGGCTGCATAGCTGCGTTGGAATAACTGTAATAGTAATATGTCTCTTATTGCTCATCCGTTGAAAAGAATATGTATTCATGTAAAGAAGAAAGTATACGGAGGAAGGAGAAAACAAGAGGTCATTGTGAATGTTCTTTTAACAGAAAGAGAAGAAACATTCTCATTTCCACTCATGATTCTAGCCATTATCATGAAGCATTGTCTACATTAAAACACACATGCACATTAGACATTGTCAGGAACTTCTTTTTTTTCTGTATTTCTGTGTTCTGTGTTACTTGTCCTCTCCCCTAAATTGCACAAAGAAAAAACTCTGGTCTTGTTCGCCCTTTCCTCAATCATTAAAAAAAGCCTCTCTTTTCCTTCACGATTGTCATAGATCGATTCCTCTTTTTTCTTTTTTCTTGCAATCGTAATTGTGTGAATTGTTTCTTCTTTTAATACTTTGCGATCGGATCAAACCCAATGGGCCTTTGAGTGTAGTCCATGATCACATTTCATTTTTAATTTTCACACCATTTCCAATTTTCACCCTCACACAATTCAATTGTGTTCACACGCACAAGACACACTTTTATTCACATTTGATCCATTTGAACTCCTTCTGACAATTCTACTATCATATACCACAACATTTACATAAACCATCTCATCTTTATTCCATTTCATTCCTCATTTGAATCCAACTACCTTAATATTGTGTTCATCAAATTCTGATCAATCCCTCTGCAATCTCCGCATAGTGTTGTGTGTGTTATAGAAACGTATATTTTTTTATACACACGTATACACAGCTGCAATTCCTTTTGAACGAGAGTTGCAGCCAAGGGAAAAAAAAAAAAAAGAAAAAAAAAGAAAAGAACAACCATTGCTATCCTTTTTCTTTTCTCTTTCTTTCTTCTGCTCTTTGTCACACTCTCTCTTCACCTTTCTCTCGCTTTCTCCCTTCTTTCTGGATCTTCTTTCTTTCCCTCTTTCTCCCTTCTCCTTCTCCTCCTTTCACCTGTCTCCTGTTCCTTTTTTACTACCAAGGACGAGGTTTGATTTGCGCTGCATGGAACTGCATCGCAACCATCGTTCATTATCTGCACGCAACGTTTAAAAAGAAACCCCGCCCCGCCTGGTCTTCCCATTCAAACCTTCTTTTTATTTCTTTTTTATTTAAAAAAGTTCAAAAAATCCATAAAAGTGTTTCACCAATTGCCGAAGCATTTCGTCTTGGGGTCTTGGAAGGTTTGGGTGCTCACTCCCAGATTTGCTGAAGGATCCATTTCCAGCGACCCAGACTTTGCATTTACATTAAGAAGAAGTAAAAAAAATCGAGTAGGAGACAAGGCTACTTTTGCTGTTACAAGATAAATCTCATCTCTTTTCAATGACGACTACTGCCTCTGCTCGGACAGCCTGGCCTAGTCCTTCGATTTCCAGTCCCAGTCCTGGCTCAAGCTCGCTTCCGACATCTGTTAATCCAAACAGCTATGTCAATATGGTTGACACCCCTCCTCCTTCCGCATCCAATACCAATCCCACATCGTCATTACCCATGGGTGCTAATGAAAACAACAGTGGCAATGATTTGGATCAAAAGATGGCAGAATTTAGGCGCTACTGGTTCTCAAGGAGTCCTAATGCAGGGCCTGATCTCCTCCTCAATGTATCCGAGTATGCGACCTTCATGCCTCGCCCATTTGGGTTAAAGGAGCGATCTGTAGAAAAACCTTTATTAGGACCTGGCAATAATATCATTAACAAGACTCCTGACTGGACTGTACCGCCTTCACCCCCAAGGACTATCTCTGGCTATGCCGCGGGTTTTGGACCCTTACTTGGGTAAGTTAAATAATAAAAGCATGTGCAATGTGTGTGATGAATGAAAAAAAAAAAAAAAAAAAAAAAGAGCAAGCAAGGGGGGCATGTGCGCTTGTACCTGTGCACCCACGTACAAGCGTGTGTGTGAACATGAATGTGCAATCTGGTGTTGTCATCCTTTCTCCTTTAAAAACCATAATACAGAAAGGGACACTGTCCATTTTTTTTTTTACCATCTCACGCAAAAATTTTTTGTGCACCCATTGGCGAGACTCCTATGCAACAATGCATGTCTATTTGTTGCGCATCGCTGTGTTAAGATGTTATTATAAGATCCCTTGTTTGCTACTGTTATTACTCACTACGTATCCGCTAATTTTTTTTTTTTTTACTGTTATTTCCATTGACCAATAACATGTTAGCCCCAATATCCGATCAAACAAGATCGTGTATCACCAGGTTGGCTTTGTGGATTGCTTTCTTGGCTCCTGTTCCTAGAAGCTTTTGGAATGCATATCGCTTTGCCTATGCTATAGGCGAATTCAAATTAACCATTCTTCTTCTTTTGTTGTTGCAATCTATTTGTCTTTTCTGGTCTGACCACAGTGTGCTCCACTATCTCCTCCGGAAATGCTGCGTGAGAGCATTGAGGTAAGGACGGAATTATTTTAAAGTTACACGTCAAATTTTATTTGCCTCACTGTGTTCCCTTGGTAGGTAACACACGGGCTAAAATATAGTTTATCCCTGTGTTTCCCCCATTCATATTCATTTTAGATGATTTCAAAGCTCCCTACAGTCATGAGCCCAACACTGCCAACGTGGACTCTACCTCCTAGACCTGTCACAGGTGGGAAACAGCCAGGGAAAGTGCCTTCAGTTCCACCAGATCTGGCTGTCAGTAGTGATGATAGCAGCTCAGAATCAGGCCACGAGTCAGATAATCAATCCACTGTACCTGATTCAGAAGGAATTGTTTTGAGTGAAGCAGACGCAATTCCCAATGCGCGTTACAACAGCATTGGGTAAGATTTCATGGATAATACTTCAAGATGAGTCTTTTTGTGCTACTATAAAGGCATAGGATAATGAGAGCCTTGTTTTATCATGGATCTTTCATTGCTTACTCTTTTTCTTTTTTTCTTTCTTTTATGTTTCCTAGACGGAAATCTGCGCAGCGCAGGGGCTCAAAGACAGGGGATTTAGGAGGGAAAAGGTCTGTAGGAGTTACGGCGATGAAGGGGCCAGTATCAAAGGAGTACTGCTGTCTACTTACATCGGAACAGGCAAAACAACTACCACGGGTTGGCAAAGTTCATCTATCCAAATCGCCTGCTGTTGTTAGAATTAATATACCTCAGTATTTATTGCCTGAGCTCGAAGCCAGGCTCAAGTCATTGAATGGTTTAGTCTCGTCCAAGTCCGCATCCAATGCTACTACAGGACGCTCGCTCTCACCACAGGCATCGCCATTAAAGGTTAAGAGCAAAAGTGTTTCTAAGAAGCACTATTCCGAAAATGAGGGCCCTAGAAGAAAGAAGACAAAGCGTGATCGTGAGCAGTCGAGTAGTTCAGATTCAGGTTCAGATTCGGATTCAAGTTCTGAATCGGATCGGTCACAGGCAACTATAAAACGTAGGAAACGAGATAAGGAACGGCGACAGAATTCTGGTAGTACTAGTAGGATTGAGGATGGTCGACCCATTAAGGACTCAAAATCATCGCAATTGTCAACAATTGATCGTAAGCGACAGAAGCTTGCAAGGATGAATTCAATGAGCGAAGACGATGATACTGAGGATCGAAGAAAAGTCAAAGACAAAGCACGGGATCTTACTGAGGGCAGCAATGGAGCTTCCACAAAGAGAATGCTCGTTAAGAAAGAGGCCAGTTTGCGCCGAAGAAGGAGTTATTCGAGTAGCATGTCTCCAGATCCTACAGCTATAGCATCATCATCATCAAAACTATCAAAGAAGAGCCATGTAGATGATGCTCGTGATGACCATGCGAGAGAAGGAAGATCTAAGGACAACACTGATCGGCGATCACATTCAACTCTTAAGGATGACCGTGGCCGAACGGCAAAACGACGTCCACGACATGGAGACTCTCGAAGTCGATCACGATCACGATCACGATCATATTCAAGGCAACAAAAGAGAAGCCGTGATCGTGGCGATAGCCATGAGCTTGTTCAATCGAATCGCGGTCGACGAGATTATGAGACTGAAAGAAACACGTCATCCAAAGTAAAACGAGTGCACAATTCTAGTCGGGATTATCAGGAGAGGCCTATTAAAAGCCGTCGAATTCGGAGTCGCAGCTGGAGCAAGGGCAGGAGTAGGAGCTCAAGTAGGAGCAGTAAGGAGAGGAGCAGAAGCAGAAATAGGAGTAGAAGCATGGAGCGGGATGGAAGTCGCGACCCACGGCGCGACAGGAAGCGACAACGCTCACGGTCACCTTCAAAGAACAAACAAGTGGTGGACAGGCGTGACAAGGACAAGCATGCTTCACGTGAAATGTCATCCTTGCCTGTTCCAGTGGCAGCATCCACTAATAATAGCCATCCTAAACCTACATCGCTGGATATTGTTGAAGAAAATGCGGACAGAGGCCGGGAATCACCTTTGTTTAACCGCCGGAAAGCCGAAAATCCTCGTGGCTCTACATCTACACCTATCACAAAGTCGTCATCTCAACTTGCTCCTCCTCCTGCTCTTTCTTCTCCTTCTCAGAGTTCCCAGAACACCAAGAGCAGTACTGCTTCCTTATCAACTCGTTCATCACTAGACAGCATTACAAAATCTCAACCGCAGCCAGAGTCAACTATAAATTCGACACCAGCGGTACAGCCGACACCAGTGGTACAGCCGACGCCAGTTAAAAAGTTTACGATGGAGGACTATCAACGTAGGCGGTTAGAAGCGGAGGTGAATACACCCAAGGTTTCAACCGATTCACCTGCCATGTCTTCGAATAGCGCAGTCATCTCTGGGTCAGCAGGGAGCTCATCGCTTGAAGGACCACGACGAATGTCAGTTATGCCGAATGAGCCTTCAATGGACGGGCAAACCAAATACTTTAGAGAGTATAACAGGTAAAGATAAAAAAGAGAAAAAGAAAAAGAAAAAAAAGGGTAACAAGGTATAGTTTCTAATAAGAGAAATATATTTTCCGGTTTTATTTATTTTATTTTAGATATCGCACACTGGCTATCGGACTTAAGCGTAAGGCAGATGAAATCACCCGCGTTCAGAATAATCCACGTTTGGGCGCTATTGTCTATTTTCTCAGCAGCAATGCGTTTATGCGAGCGTTCCACTATAATGACAAACATTTTGAGCAGATGCATTCGTCCAGACCGGATCTAGTTCTCAGAGAGTCAATGAAGTGTTGGAGTAGCATGAAGCAATTTTCGACCGCCCTCTCTGTCCAATGCTGCGATAAATTCGAAGGATTGGACGGTCTGAGTTATCTACTAGAGGCCTTAGTCTATTTCAAATGCCATAGCTATGCAAACTATCGACTTCGAAAGGAGATGCAAGCATTTGAACAATTCAAGAAACGACCCTCAGGAGGGGATTCTGCAGCAACGGCACAGGACAATGTAGTGATCAGTTCAGAGTTAGCAGCCAAGTTATTGCAGATTGCAGAGGAGTGGACGAACCTGACGACTAAACTGGAAGAATGCGAAGTTGCGTTCACGCCTGATATCGTGCGGAAGAATTTTCCAAAGGCGTTTAAGAAGTGGTGTATCCATCCTGAAGAGATTGGAGGTAGTGGTGGCAAGACTTATTCAAGGTTTGTGGAACAAAAGCAGAAATTATTGGTAGGCATGGTAGATGGTGCACCAGTCTACGAGGAAAAGGTCGTGCGGTTTCCCAAGATTATGTGGCCATTGGGAACATATATGCACTTGAGCAACTTGATGGACTTTGCAGATGAAGCTGTGAATGAATACCAAGATAACAACAAATTACAATATGATATCTCTCAAGTTCAACAAGCTCAAGCACCGTCGTAAAAAAAATAAGTCAAAAGAGGAAGGAAGGAAGGAAGGAAAGGCGTATGGCAGCGAAGGAAGTAAAAGGAATATCTAGTTGGTACCTTTTTTTTTTTTTTTTTTTTTTTTTTCCTGTTATTACTATTGTCATTATCATTTAGTATCATGATAACTATCTTTTACTTTCACATTTATTCTGCATTTTTTTTTTTTTTTTTTTCGTGGCCCATTTGTCATTCTGCTTGTCATGTATTTGTAGCTTTTTTTTTTTTTTTTTTTTTTTTTTTCTGTGGTTGATCGTTTCCGTTATCATTCTTTCTTAGCTCTTGTATTTTGCGTATTAATTGTCAAATGATTCATATAAAATGACTCTGGCTTTTGAATTTAATGCATACCTGCCATCATATAATATGTAGTTGTTGTTTCTATCAGCATTATTAAGTTTCTATTCATATCATTATCATTATCATTATCATTATAATAACTATTTCTATCTAAGGGGATTCATTAAGGAAGAATGATGCCACTGAAATGTTTAAAAATAAGAGAGAGAGTAAGGTAATAGAGCCCCTAGGTTACTCCGCTACCGGAAAGTGGAGGCATGTGACAAATAGACACTATTAGACAGGGATAATTATATATATATATATATAATATGTGTGTGTGGGAAGACTCCGCTTAGGCATCTTGAAAAGCCGAGAGATCCTTCTAGGTCGGTTAAATTCGTGACCGACCGGATATGTCCAAAGTCAGTCACCGGAATCTGGTTTTGAGTAGGGACACAAAAATTGCACCTGATTTCCTAAATTTCAAGGTCAGGCCGGTCTAGAGGTCTTGAAGGGAACATAACGTTTACATAATCCGAACCCGAGGACGAAGGCACAAAAGTAGCAAAGAAAAGCAACAAACTAGAGGAGAAAAAAAAAAGCGCATTAGGGGCCAAATCATGGCTTTGTAAAAAGACACAAAGATTACTATTTTTTTTTTTTTTTTTTTTTTTTTTTTTGGTACCTGTTGAGCTCCATATGGTGTTGGTGGCATAGGTGTCAACGAGTTAATAAGTACATCAGAGGTAGACCTCGAAGCAGAAGGTCGAGGAGGTAATCGTCGATGCAGATTTGTTGATGGCCTTGGCAGTGGAGTTTTCAACTGTAGCGGCAACAACATGTGTAGTTGCTGCGGCTCTTGCTGTCCTTGTGAGGACGCGAACCGTGTTGCCGTTGATGCATCCCGCATGGAATTGATGACCCAAATCTCTTGAGAGGCCTCAACATTTGAAAGACTGGGAAAGGGTCGTTGGAGAACTGCTCGGATGGTGTACCTGATTTTTACATCTGGGCTATAGCTGGTGGAAGGTAAGACCCTGTTCACTTCTAGCCCGTTTTCCTCCCCAATGAGAATGGACCTAGCTGCAGGTGAGGATATCGACAGCGATAACAAGGATCCTGGATTGGATGCCGAGCCTGATGGTGCAGCGTGGCGACCAAGGCGCGATCGCAATCCAGAGAAGGAGGATGATGATGAAGTACGAGAAGGAGAAGATTGAGCAGTATGCATGGATGAAGTGTTAAAGGTGGAATCAGCGCTGTCGACGGATTTACGAACTTGGTAAAGGTCCTTCATGGGATGAGCCAAGATTGCTTCAAACTCTTTCTCGTAGACTCCAGCTACAACAGTTGAGCCATTGTGTTTAGTATGGATCAGAGGGAAGGACCATGTCTGGTATCCAAACACATCTCGACTATGGTGGTGGATGGGCTTTTTATGTTCAATAGCTAAAGGTTAATAGGAGAAAAGGAAGGGAGAGAGGAGAAAAATGATGAGATGAAATTGTTCTACGAGCATTGTAATTAACCAACTTTTTTTTTTATCAACACAAAGCATGCTTACTTGTCCAATGCGATTCGACCCATGCCTCATAAATAATCTGGATATCGCGTCCTTTGCAGTCGTAGTTGGAAGAGAATTGGACAGTGCCTTTTATCGTACCAACCCTGTCTAAGGTAGATCCATAAACAAGAGGCATGCCATGTGGACCGATGTAGTCTGTGTGTATATGAATAGATAATGATTTCTTTCTCGCTGTGAGATCCTCCTTTTGTGAGTGCATGTTGGATAGAAGTAGGAAGAGAGTAAAGTAAAATATGGATGTGGATGAGCGAGAAAAGAAAAGAAGAGAAAACTAGGTTGAGAATGATGATTATGAAATGATTATGTCGTGGTGTGTTGCCCTGAACGTTGTTGTTTATGGTTATAAAAAAAAAGACCAAGTGGGATCGTGCAACAGTTCTCTTCTCTTTTATAAATACTTGTAGACATCAGGGGTCAGACTAAAAAAGATATGCTCACGGGCAAATGGTTCACCGATCTACTTTGCCACATGGTCAATTGTATACTCTAATTTTTCCTCCTTTCATCGGAACAAACGGAGCCCTATTTATTTTCTTCATGATGTAGAAACCCGACAGATGGACACAAAATGCGCATCCGACGTCAGTTGTGTTCCATCGGCGGTAATACGCATTGCACATGCTATTGAAATGTTGCTCTGATTTTTTTTTTTTTTTTTTTTTTTGATAGACCGAAGATCCTCAATTGGCTGACAAAAGCCTCATTATTGGAATTTCGATGTTCGCCTGTGCCCAAAATATCGGCTTTGGACTGTTTTAAACTTTCAGGGCTTCGATTTATTGTGCGTTAGAAGATGGTGCTGTCAAAGTAGAAGATGTCTAACTTATCACAGATCAAGCCTATTATCCTTTTTTCTACTTATTTTGATCTTACATGCTTTCATGCATATTAACTCTATTGATGAACATCTATAATTAAGGTCTTTTTTATTTGCTTTATCTTGTATGGTATACATAATTTTTCTTGTTAAACCCCTCGATCTGTCCTAGTTATGGCAGTAAAGATCCCGTCTATTCTTCGAACAACTGTTTCAGTCAACAATTTATCCTCCAACAGGCCTGGCCGAGTTGTGCAGACCCACCTACTGTCAGAAATGAATCGAGATGGGACAGGTTCAGAACCTGCAGGCCCAGTGATAGTGATGGGTACTAAAGAAAAAAAAAAATCATAAAAAATCCATTAATAAAAAATTTCCTTAATAAAAAATTTCATTAATAAAAAATTTCATTAATAATAAAAAAAAAAAATTGTAACGGGTTATGCAAAGAACCTGCTGTTGCACTCGCTTACTTTTAAACTTGCGCACTAAATCCTTGAAGATCAGGTCGACACAAAGGTTGTGTCTGATGGTCAGACTACGGCATCGGACACTTGGCTTCAACCCATCAGTGGCATTTTCTTCTCCAAGCCGACCTTCAACCTTGACTTCTTTAGCACCCAATCGTGGTAGAGTCGCGTTGAGCAGTAATCTCCATCCATTCTTCATCTCATCACCGCCAGTGATTAAGGATGCTGGGAAATCACATCCAAACTCCCTAGGCTCAGGAAATTTGGCTGTGCCATTGTCATGCCAATAAAACATCTTTTGCTCCAGTCGAACACGGATTTTAGGGATGTCGATTTGTGTAGGGAGAGGGCTACCTCCAAAAGAAGAAGTAGCAGTGGCTGGCGAGGAATCCTCCTTGGATATTAACGGAAGAGCTTCAAGAGCGATCGGGAAAGTCTCTCCTGCAATAAAGGTGGTAGTGGGCACCTCGAATGTGTAATAGAGGCCTCCAGCTGAGGAAGGGGCAAAAGGGCCTTTAACCTTCTCCTTCTTGGAAAACAATGAGAAGTTGTGAAGTTTTTCTATCCATTTAGGCATAGGCTCTTCAGCTTCTTCCTTCGGGTTATCCAGTGTCTCAGAGGGCTCGAGTTCATCCCCAGTCTCGTAAACGAGACAAGGTATGAGCTTTTCTCCTTGGCGTTGTCCACTCGAAATATTGGAGTTGATGACCCAGACCTCTCGTTCCTCCACAATATCAGCGTTTGGAAGGGATCGAGGGATCCGTGCTGTCACCTTGTAAGTCATCCAACTCTTTTCATTCGTCATAGAGGAAGGTGCAGTAATGTTAACAGGTACATTGAATGTTGCCCTGTACTTGCCAGCTTGGATGGTCCCTGGGGATGAGTAGCGTAACCCGACCGAAATACTCTTCTTACCAAACACTGAACAGCTTCTGTAAGGAAAATGATGGTAGCCAGCAATATCTAAAAAAAGGGAAGAAATAAAAGAATCTTTAATATGGGTATTCTTTGCATGCCGTTTCCAGTTCTGAACTCTGTTACATGAAGAAAAAAAAAAAAAGTGGAAAGAGACAACACCTGTCCATCCCGAGGTGTTCATCATGGTGACCTCGACAGTCAGGTCTTGACCCTTGAAGGCACTATCCGACTCAAATACGACCTCACCCGAAATCACAGCTGGCTGTTCAGGTGTGCCATAGAGTAGGGGTTCTCCCTTTGGGCCCAATCGTGTTGGACTATTGACATTGATGGCCAGTTTCTTGACCCCAGCGAGCTTGTTTAGCACGTCCATTTCTATGCTGTTTTGGATGGTAATTAAGATTTCTTATTATTCCTGGGGGGGTCGTAATGAAGATTTAAGATGTTTAGACCAATTCAGCCCCTTTATAAGCCTTTTTTTTTATACTCAGTCTCTTGGACAAAGAGTCGACAGTGTTTATTGAGAATGGGCGTTTGGTTTGTTTACAAAAGGACCTTTAGGTTTCCTGTTTCATCACATGGTGTCTTACCAAAAGCTCAATAACCCAAAAAAAATAGAAAAAAAGAAGAATCTTCGTGGAATCCAGAAGGGCACGGAACAACGAATGTCAAAAACAGCAAAAAAAAAAAAAAAAATAAAAATTAATGCACTCTGATATTGTTAAAATATACGAGTACTGTATATATAGTTATGTGAAAGTTGACGAGGGATAGGTTCACCGTGTTCAAGACAGAGAGGTTCGATCGTCATGTTTTTTATCATGTTAGTTGAGCGCGACATTCTTTTTTCTTTAGCAATTAGAAATAATTGTTAGAGGCGTGAATATCTGCAAAGAGAAATGGGGGCATACCCCTGACTTGGTTGCTTTTTCCAAAAAAAAAAAAAAAAAAAAAAAAAAAAAGAGAGAAAAAATCGACTTTGGTATTTATATAGGATTATCCAGGTCACACTTATCGGCCTCAATAGTCCAAATGGAAATAGGGTATAAGTGTCAGGACTGGACTGCACTTGTGGTGAGTGTACTACCCAATGGCGCGCCATAGGCACAGTTTGAAAATAGGATTAGAATGATGTCTGTTATTTACATATACTTCTAGAGATTAAGCTCTTTCGGGATGCGTACAGCTGCCAAGAACCACGCTACTGGGAACAGGGCTCATTGTGTTACTGAATGAATTGGAGTTGGTGCTTCTAGAGGAGACATCAACAATTCTTTTTAATGCCAAATGCCCAAAAACTGGCTTTCATGGCGTATATCTTTCCGATTCGACGTGTTCTCATGTGGTTTGCCAGAGCGTCACCTGTTGCATCTAAAAGAAAAATAAGGTTAAATTCCTTCAAGTCTGAATAGGTTGTGCCAGCTAAGAGAGCAAAAGCTTTTCAAAGCAGCCTGCACAGACTAAGGTTCCTATCCTCGCTTGTGGCTGGGCTTGGTTTTAATAGGTTAAGAGTATATGAAAAAAGATGTTAAACAATGGAGAGGCCTTTGATCTGGTGTTCCACGTTAATAAAGTACCCAGTGTGGCTCTATAAGGTTAGTTGAGCGAGAGCAGCTCATTTTCACTTTAGGATTACTGCTTTGGCAGAAGCCAAAGAACCAATGTCTTCATATGTTTATTCTAGATCCATAGTGTTCGGCTGTCTTTTCATGAAGGTTACATCTGATTAAGTAGTAGATTTAAATTTACGGTGTTGTTCAAAGAGACTTAGATCATTGATGCACGCCATTTCTCCACCATTTGTCTAAGAGAGCTCCTCAAGGCTAGGTAGCGCAGCTGCAGCAGTGGTGGCGCAAACGGAGAGCAGGGGTGTCCAGGTGTAGGGTCCTGGGTTAGGGCACCATAGAAATAACTTCCTCGTTCTTCTTGGATGAGTGAAGAGACATTGAGAGATATTGCATAGAGTCCAAACATCGAACAGGCAGTGCTTTTGAGCAATGGGCTTGTAGCTGAGAAAGACGAGTGAGTAGAGGCAGGGAACCCAGAAACTACATAGCTACAGACGCAGATAAGAACTTTGACCTTCTTTTGAGGCAGGTATCTTGCAATCACGCACAATAGTTCAGGCCGTGACTGAATACATCTTTTTGATCGTGGGGTCAACTTTCTTGCAATTTGGTGTGGTTCAAGTGGGTATTTTTGTGTGGAAAGAGTTGTTATTCGATGGTATGGTCACGGTCGTGAAGAAAATAAGGAAGAGGAAAGAAGAATAGGTGATGGAACTTTGGCGTAACAAACGAAAGGTAGAAAAAAAGAAGAAATGAATAAAAGGATACATAATGAAAAAGAGAAATGAGTTTGAAGATGGATGACAATGTGTCATAACCAAATGGTGGCAATGCACGATTTTATCAAGGCGCGTCAATAGTATGGTATATACACACATGCCCCCCAAAAAAACAATAAAAACCCAACCTTGATTTAATTCCATTTTTTTTTTTTTTTTTTTTTTTTTTTCACTTATTTGCCTCATGCATTTCCTGCACTTCTATTCGCAGGGAACAGTCTCTCTATTCCATTTGTGAACAAGACCTAGGAAAACCATACCTCCTATAGAGAAGACCCTCATATCTTCGTCAAATCGCATCTCACTGGACGCCTTTTTTGTTTTTTTATTGTGTAACATTTCGCTTTGCTTCAAAAAACAGGTACGCTTATCCCATTCCCTCTCGCAGTTACGGCTCGTGAAGGGATTGCTGCAATGGTTGTTTTTCTTCTTAATTGTTTTACATTTCGCCTTACTTCAAACAATAGGTACGCCTAACCCATTCCCTCTCGCAATGAGAGTGCAGCTACGGCTCGTGAAGGGATTGTTGCTATGAGGCATTGGTTTTTCTCTTTTTACTCTTACTCTTCCAATTAGTGAGCCCCCCTTATAGTGATACCCGATAGTGACATTTCCATATAAAAAATGTCTCTATAACGAGAGTTACATATAAATTTTATGTCCAAACAGAGGTCACTATTCCCTTAAACCGTCAACCTGGCAAATTTGCCATTATAAATGGGCTTAAAATTCAGCAATTCATGGGCATTGTCTTGAAATTTTATTTCGATGTCGAAATAAATGACCGAAAACTAAACTGTCATGGAGCTATCCTGGCTTCTTTATTTGTGCCAATAAAAAAACTCTTGAAGGCTTTCGCATGACACTAGCATCCTCTTAGGGGGCCCATTGTGTTGTTTATTTATTGACTGGTGTAATAGCAGTGATAATATTCGCCATAGTATCGACTTGAAAGGAGGGCAATCTGAGTTGATTCATTCTACCGCACCATAGAGCTTGCTCGGCAAGACTTGATTTGTCACATCATTTGCTTCCTCGTCTTCTTGATATATCTGGGTTGGTAAACACTGCTAATAGAGTTTGTTGGGCCTGTTGAAACCAGAGGGAACTACAGCAACATATCATACCCAAGATGATACAAATATCTCTGTTGGAGTGAGTGGTGAACTGTGTGGTTCAGATGTAGTGGACATGAACGGCGAAAGAATGCATCGAAAGGATGTGAGCGGTTATGAGAGCAAGGAAGAAGGGGTTGGTATGCCTGTTCAAGTCCTTGGCAAGAGGGCATGTGATCACAAGTTGATTTCGGTGAGTCTGCATAACAATGGTATAGTTTCTAGACCCTATCTTCCACGTACAGCATTGCATTATTGGTGTTTTCAGACCTGGCACCAATCATGCGAGGTATTTCTTTTTCTGAGGATTCCTTGTGTTAAACGGCCAGACAGAAAGCTTAAAAGACATACAGACACAACGGTGAAAAAAATGTATGTGAGCAAACAGTTGCTGTGTTTATTTGTTGTCTGTACATGCCTTCTTTCATCGCGGGCTTTTTTTTTCCTTTTTTGTTCGTCAATCACTGTGTGCACGAATAAGCAGCTGAAGCATCTCTTTGGTTTCTGTACATGCATATACACATTTTACATCGCGGCGTCTTATTTATTTTCTGCAATTCCAAAACACAAAACACAAGCGTTTTCCATTGGTGCCTCCAGAAGAAATAAACAAACTTTATTTTGGCGGCCACTCCACAATCATGCCATGGTTATAACAATCCCTAGGAAAGGATGAAACGCGTCGGTATTAATCTCGCTTCTGTAATTCTAAATGCATATATTTTGGTGATTGGTATCAACTATCAAGTTCGCACATACACACACCAAACGACCGCCAAAAACCACCACTCTCGCTTCTGCTCTCCCTCCATCCACAAGGCGCTGCGCAATATCACCATTAACAAGGCACCGTCCAGTAAGAAAGGGTGCTTAGCTAGCTTTTACTCCAAGCAATAAGCACATCACCTATCTCGCCATTGATGCCGGAACCTGAGAGACAACGAATATCTCTGCTTTAACGCAATAGTACTGGGGCTGTTGGAGCAAAGAACGACATCTGAACCCATTCTCTGATAAAAAAAGACTTTTTTTTTCTTTAGTTGTTACCTTTGAAAGGATATAATCACCAAGTCATATCTGTTAATGCATTTATTACCCCTGTTCAAAATTATAAATCTTCTTTTATTCATTAAATTCCTCACAAAGCACAAAACGAGAGCCAGTGCAAACAAAAGAAACTGAAAAAAAAAAAAAAATTGTGTAAAAAGGATCGACATCGACACTGTATGCTGTATATGGAGATGATTTTTTCGAATGCTCACTTTGGTATCTCAATGTTATTGTTTCCAATCTGCCGTTCATGCGAGAGCTTGTATTTATTTGTCAATCTCTGCTATTGACTGGGACAAAACCCCAATCCAAACAAAGGAACTGAATAAAGATTGATGTGGCCTGTGAAGCAAAGGATCGATATCAAAACTATATGAGACAATGATAAAACTCATCATCAAACCAGGATATAAAAAGGGATCATTGTCTTCCTCCTTCAAAGTCCCATCCCTTTTACCACTGCCACTTGTTCCTGTATCTTTCCCTCAATATTCTTTATCTATTCGCTTTGAATCTTTACACCATAAAAAAGCTCATCCTTTTATACCTTTGTCGCTCTTTTTTTTTTTTTTTTCTTTTTCATTTCTTTTCATCACCACCATTTTTCCTTTTTTCTTTCTCTTTTCGCTTAGATATTGACCATGGGGCTGAAGTCCTTCTTCAAACTGGTTGAGGATCGCGGGGTTTTACCTTCGGAAACTGACGTGGGCACTTTCTTGGCGGCAAATCCTGACCATTCTGTTCATTTAGATCTCCTCGGTACGTTCTATTACGACATCCTCCGCAGAGTTGTCCATGCAAAGATGAAAAACGAAACCATCATTGATGTAGGAAGGTCCCTGGCACTCGAGATAAAGGATCTTTTCACAACGGACAACCTGACTATACATATTGATGGGGAACCTTGTACTGAGAAAGAAAAAGCAAGGACAGAACGGCAAGCCATAAGACAAAAAAATATGGACGCTTTGGAGAACAATATGAGCACCTTCGAGAGAAATTCTCGGAGTGGGGTATGGACTCGTCCTCAAGTCATGAGGCGCATCCAGAAGGGTCTTCGGGAAGTCCACACCCTGAGCGTCCAGGACAAGGATCAGCTGGCAACAGGCCTTAGTTCTGTCTTCGATGTCTGTCTGTGTGCATATGAAGCGGATCCATGCATAGGGCGCCATAATGAGGAGAATGATAGGATCGTGATATCCCAAGACTCTAATTTTTTTGCGTACGAACGAGTCTGCATCCTAGTGCGACCCCTTCCACACCGTAGACGGAAGTTTGGGGTTTACGACGTAGACAACGTTATCCAAGCACTAAGACTGCCAACACACGCGCATCTGGTGTTATTCTGTGCCATCGCAGGCAATGACTACTCAAGGAACCTCGAGACGTTAGGCCCGGTTAATAATCTTCGATTAGTTCGAAAGGTTGCGTGGAACGAGAACTATAATAAAATGCTTCAAGATTACCTCGAGGAAGCTAATAAGGTGTTGGGAAGGAACGTAGCCTCTGAGGAAGGCCGTTTCAGTGTAGCTCTCCGCATTTTTACTTCCGGCCATCAAACGTCGGCCCAAGCGTTACCATCGAACAATGAGTTCGATAACTTCAAGCAGCGTCTACTCAATGGAAAGGATCTTCGCCATAGAATGGCTCAGCAAAGGCGAGCGCAGCGCCGCAGAATGTAAGAAAGCTCAAGCTATAATTTTTGGCCTTGAAACCAGACGTCCCCAATACTAATCGTTAGCCCCTTTCTTGAATAATGTAGAGGCGTACCATCATTCTATATAGCGGAAGGGTCACATAGGAACCAGTTCCGGCCCATCTTTTCTGACAAGGCGAGCATATGAATGGGCGCACAGTTGATATCAGTAACTGCCGTCAGCACGATAGGCCGGGCCTTAAGCATCCACCACGTCGGAGAAAGGCAAAAAAGAAGCAACAGAAAAAACAAAAGCGGAAGCACAAAGGCAAGAAGCCCCACAGGGCTAAAAAAGAAGGTGCACCAATTAGGAACTTGAAGGATGCTACGAAGGTTGATCACAGCTACAGCAGTAAGCACCCTATCAAGGCCTTAACAATTGGGTCCCTTAAGGCCTCCGTGGCAAGGAAAGGCGGACTGGACGCAGATGAAAGGGATAGTATTGCAAGCCAGATCCGAGGGGCAGTTGTTGTCCTCAACCGACTACGCCGCTATGCATACTGGGCGATTGCCTTGGACATTGAGAGGATCATGCGGTTACCAGGGGCAGCAAAGTCGAGGAAAAAGGCACTGGACGAGGTCTTGGATAGCAATGATTATTCCTTCCGTCTCGCCACCCTTCTTTTGAGTGGTCAAGGTGGCCCCAATTCAGCTTACGTGAGGGCAAAAAAACAAGGAAAGGCGGTAGAAACGCCCCATCATCACCTCGCTTATGAACATTTCAAGGCCACCACTGAACTTTCCCCAATAAAGGATATAGACATCACATTGGGGGACGTCCAAGGCTTTGATCCCAAAAAGATCACATTTCCAAGAGCGTCAGACTTACTAATGGGCCAAGTACAGACATCATTAAGGCAGCACTACAGGAACGCAATGGTATAGCTTGTGTAGGGGTATTTTCATGCATATTCTGCAATCAAATGCTCTTTATTCACACCTTTTTTTTTTTTTTTTTTTTTTTTTTTTTTTCTAGTTTGATGTCGAGAAAACAAACGAAGATATGAGCGACATTGAGTTTTTTTTGCGGGAGAACAAAAAAGTGAAAAAATACTCAGACTTTCCTACGTCCCCCTGGTCACCCGGGTATGTGTATCTGTCTGAACACGCCCTAGTTGACATCCTCTGGGCGAACGAAGATACCAAGCAGCTGCTGGAGCGTATTCTGCCTCTCAATAATGCTTCCAAGACTGCAATGTATGAGTGTGTACAGGGAACAAAAGGGGTTTTGATACAGGCTCTCTTTTGTGACATTGGAGGTGATCGCATGGTTCGTGGATATCAAGACAAAGTATCCCTGCAGTCACAGGACAAAGATCTAACTCGGTTCAAACTCAAAGGGACGATTTCTACCAACGGTCTAGTTCTGAATCTACTTGCCTATGACACAACCCAGACGAAGAGACAGCAGCAGTCTGACGCAGATGAAGAAGACCCCATCCAAGAACTGGAGCTTTCTCAGGGATTTCTCAACACGACGTGTTCAAAGGCGGCCGGTGAAGACCTAACAGATGAAGACTACGCAAACATAAACTGGAAGAGGAGCTCCAAGCTGCTTGAAAACGTTGAGCTCACATTCAACAAACCAGGGCGATGCCCATCCGCAAACACCACAACTATCGTCGGATGTGATCCTGGTATTGTTAACGCCCTTACGTTTTCCTCGCTGGACCCTCACAACCCTAACTTGCGGCAAACGGTAAAGGTGAGAAGCAGGTTCTTGTACCTCCCTGTCCTCCGCTTCAATCACCTGTTGAACAAAAGGAAGCGTGAAAAAGGAATGATTGAGGTTGAGAGCGCCATCCCTGTGTTTGGAAGGGATACGTATAATGAGTACTTTCAATGGATGAACGAGGAGTCTCAGACACAGACAGGATCAACGAATTTGGATGTGCTTCAAGAGTTCTACGAGTCCAGATGGCACCTGAAAAAAAAATGGGACCTACGAAAGGCTCAACGAGCTACGTTCGACTACGCGGTACAGCGAGTGTTGGAGATGCTTGGGGATAAAGGAGTACTTGTCGTCGGCCTAGGGTCCTTTGAAAGTAGTAAAGGAGTTCCCAGCAAGCACACTGCTATAACGAGACATCTTGTCACACAGGTATGGCTGTTTTTAAAAAAGTAAGCAAAGCTGGAAAGCCATAAAACCCTTGCTAATAAACGACTGCCATTTGAAACGCTTAGGTCAAAGCACGAGGACACTTCGCTGTAGGAGCGCACGAATTTTACACCAGCGCCCGCTGTCCCCGACCCCTCTGCGATAGCTTTTTAGAGACGGTGTACCCTCGCTCTAAATATTGCAGGACATGTAAGGTATTCTTCGACCGTGACGCAGTAGGGGCGGGAAACATCGCAAGAATCGGTCTTGCTCAAATTGAGAGACAAGAGAGACCTGCAAAGTACAAGCCCACGGAAGAGTCGCCTGCTCCGGCTGCAAAGCGCGCACGACGCTAGACACAAGTATTTGGGTACCGGCACACCCACAAAAAATTTGTAAGTTCTGTTTATTTTCGTCTCCTGTATCCATCCTCTCTAATCTTTTGCCCCTGAATTTCTGGACTAACTTTAAAAACCGTACAGATCAACAGATAACGGGAATTGAACTGTACTTTGGAGATTAAGACAGTTGACTATCGCAAGGGCAGAGATGATAGAGAGAAAGCATTTAGGAATTGATTTGGCTTTTTACTCTAATGCGCGATCAAATTGTGGACCAAGTGAAGTGCAGCATTATGGACAAGGAAGCACTTTCGCAAAAAAAAAAAAAAAAAAAAAAAAAAAAAGATAAATATTGTATATCTAGCTAGATATTTTGTAAAAATACATTATGAGATCCCTAAAAAAACGTTGCTTGGCAACTAATTAGTAGAAAAAGTGGTAATAAAAGAGGCAAGTGATAACAAAAGAGGTACATGTATGTGGTAACAAGATAATAATGCTAATGCTAACGCAAAATTTATCGTCAATGCCGACATTCACCTTCAACATGCATAGTGTCGGAATTAACACAGCGTCTGTTTAGTAAAGAAAAAAAAAAGAGGGCGGACGAGATAGAACGTACTCTCTTTTAATTTCAGATTATGGTAAAAAAAACAAGACCAGTATTTACTTTGGAGAAAGCAACTACCAAATATTAGTCTAAGCAAACTAACAACCATGCTTGAAATAAGAGAATGATAGTGTGGATAATATGTCAGGAACAGACAAGCAGAACAAGGGGAGGGAGGGATTTTTTTAAGCGGGGAAACAGGGCAGGACTAGACCAGGTTGTAGTTTTATTCTAAACTGAGGAAGAATTTGTTGTTGAGGCATCTTACTGCTAAAAAAAAAAAAAAAATGGTTGTATTGGAATAACTCGCCGGATACAAGAGATGGAGGTTTGGATTTTGGCCACTGATAGGCATTTTGAAGGGCTTTCAGGTGATATAATCTGAGCCTGGTTCCCCATCTAGTTTCCTCTTCCTCCAACTTTGTAAAAATAAAAAAAATTATAATAATAAAAAGATATAGAGCAGGTAGGGATCCTCAACCTATGATAGATATTTTAAAGGGCTTTCGAGTCATATACATTCGAGCCTGACATATATGGTATGAAAAGGCATGTGCTAGGAAAAGTGAGGTATGTTGGATAGCGAAGGCGACAAAGGAAGTCCTACGCTCATTATCCGTACCAGCAACCCTTTCCTGAAAGATTACACAGGAAAGGGTCGCTGGGCTATGAAGGATAATGTATGAAAAGAGGCAACGAGTTCACATGATCCCGTAACTTAAATCACGATTTAGCGTCAAGCAAAGTTTGCAGATCGTTTGGAGTTTAATAAAGTCTAACCTTAAATTTAAATCAAATTAATATAGTTGACCCCTTAAGATTATCCAACTTGTACTTAGTGAACTTTCTAGGCTCGTCACCAGCCTGAGGTCGAAGCGAATGAACGTGCTGCAAGGCGGAATTGCCTGTTGAGGCAATTTGTGACCGCTCTTTCCGAAGCTTCTTACTCAGGCTGGAGACAAACATTGGTTATTAGCTGGGATGGTGCAAATTCACGTCTGAGTCGTTCGACTCGAAGCATGCTTTTAGAAAGCCCTTGAGAGTAAGCCTGCGCTTTTCCATATTCTGGAAGATCTTAGCTAGCGTCTGATCAATATTTGTCTTCTGCTTCGTATTTGTTACAAACTTCACTTTTGTTGCTTTCATTGTCTTTTTTTTCGAGTTTATTTTTCTTGCACTCTATTTTTTTTTTAATTTTTTTTTTTTTTTATCTTTAATTTCTGAATAGCAAAGTTAGGATGCAAGAGTGTTGGTGGAGATGAGAGAGGAGAAAAGAGCGTGAGAACAGTGAATGCATACAGTAATTGTCATTTATGTTGAAGCGTGCGGGCAGGGTAGTGCTCATGGTGTGAAGACTCGACAACATTTGGCAAGGAAAAAAATTGTATGAACTCGTATATGTTTTTCGACTTCAAAATCTTTTTTTGACCGTTAGAGCATATGAACTCCCATATATTTTTCGACTTCAAAAAAATTTGTAACGTCCCAGCTAATAACCAATGTTTGTCTCCAGCCTGAGTAAAAAGCTTCGACAAGAGCTGTCACAAATTGCCTCAACAGGCAATTCCGCCTTGCAGCACGTTCATTCGCAGCACGTGGCTTTGACCCCAGGCTGGTGACGAGCCTACGAACTTTCGACAATGCTGGATTTCTGCGCTTACATGGAGGATAGGGAGAACGCATAAAAGATTCAAAAAAACAACGCCGCTATGAACGCTTGGCTGCCACAAGCCAATTACCCATGTGGAGAAACAAGCAACAAGGCAAAGTATATAGAAAAAAATGAGCTAAAACATGGCGAAGTAAGAAGTGACCTGTACTGATGTACTTAACATACGTACTGGAGTTTTTTTTTCAGTAAATTTTTACTTTACCGAAAATATACTTTTTACTTACTTTTGTTTTACTGATATTTACTGAAACGGTAGTTTGCTGTAATCGGATTACAAAATGAAATCTTAACAATTTAAATTACAAAATTTGTATTCAATAAGTATATATGTGATTGTGTTTTCGCACCAATTGTAATCCTGCTTGTAACCTCTGCAAATACCTCCCAGGCTATACTGGGAAAAAAAAAAAAAAAAAAAAAAATGTCTCATGCATTCATGCATTCCTTTTCTTCCTTCTTCATTGCTACACCCAACACCTTTCCAAACCCTTCTAAACCGAGTAAGCTCTCCTTCCCACTCACTCATTTACTTTCTCGGCGTTCCTGTCTCTTGTCCCCGTAACCCCTTTAGAAAAAAAAAAAAGATGGATTCAATAAAACGCAATACCAACACCCTCTAAGAGAGTAGGAGTGCTTCTGAGCAAAGGACCCATTATGTATCCCATTTGCTTAGAGCCGTACGCCGACCCTCTATGGCCTCAGTCTCACGCCTTCTTTCTTTATTTATTTATTTTTTTTTTTTATATCAGCAGAGCTAGAAACAGATTATGAACGTTACTTTTGAACCAGAGGCAGAGGATATTGAAGCCATTCTTCAACAAAGTGCAGAGTTACAGTCGATGAATGAGGCCGTCGACCCCGAAGCAGTGCTGTATGAACAGGATGAAGAGGATGGAGAATTAGGTAACCAGCATCATTTCTCCCACTTTTTTATTTTGAAAATTAATTTGGTAGACCATCAACCCTCTTACTCTTCTTACAATGCTGAATGCTGTATCTATTGCCCAGTAATGCCGCTAAAGAGGAAGTTGAAAGAAAAGCCAGGAACACGGAAGCGTCCTGCCATAGATATGTTCGAAGCTGGAACAGATGATCCTGCAACGATTACCTCAACAGCTAGCTCAACGCCCATCGTTACACAACAACAGCATAGGCCACAGCGACCACTTACACAGGCTGACTATGACCTTAGCAACGCGCTGTCTGAGAGAGAGTCAATACTATTAGCCTCGGCCGTCCGTAAAAATAATCAAGCAAGGTCCACTCAAGAGCAGTATAAAGCTTATCAGAAACATTGGAACGTAAGCATTTCCTTAGTCACTAGGTACAAGGTGGATATATGCCATATGGAGAAATAGCTCAAAGCTTATAATTCATTCTATTCATCCCAAGGAATGGTGCGAGCGCAAGAGGTACAGCGACGATAACACGGTCACTCGTGAAAAGGTCCTAGTGTATGTCCGCGAGCTCCTGGCTCCAAAAGTCATAATAGATGAAGAGAACCCTCATCTCAGTGTGTTGCCCGCTCGTGTCCACAAGACAGAAAGCTATGAAGGCGATTATCCTGCTTACCCAACGATCGCGTTTTATCTCAAAGGAATTCGAGATCTCTACATTCAACAGTGTTCGGATAACAACGTGGCCGCAAATGTGATAGGTACTACACGCGTCCCTGAAGTTATCGCGCTATTGGACGGGTATAGAAAGGAGTAAGTTTTAGAAAATATAGTGGGTATTGTGACTCTATTATAGCTGCCTTGCATAAAACTCTGCCTTACAACTATTCTATCCGGCTTATCTTGATTTACAGGCATCACAAAAGAACGTCGTCCCAGGACGTTCTGCAACTGACAGTTGGTGCGGGATATCCTCTATCTATGTTCAAGAAATTTATGAAGATCTCGTGGAGCAGGAGCTATAAGCATCTGAGTGCTGTCTCCAGGACACAGAAGTAGTTGGCGCGCGTAATCGTCTGTGTTTTGCATTTAATCATTTTATGATCACTCGGGGACAAAGTATACGAGATGCCTTAGTGAGCCACTTATTTCCCCACCACTTTGCGACTGCTGGAAATGGACACCAGTTCGCACTTGGGATTGTAATAGCAATCCCTCAAGGAAAAATGAACAATGATCATACGCTCCATTCTGTATTTATTCGTAACAAGGACGTAGAGATTTGCCCTGTTGGATGCCTCGCTTTTTATCTATTCGAGCAGTGGATGGTACGTATTGGCTGCTTCTATGGGTTGCTGTTGAAGATTAACTCAGCATATAAGCTGTCTATTAATATTCATCCATGATTAAAATACCCCTTTACCTTACACAACAGACGAAAGAATCTACTCCAAATTTCCGCATGCATGACTGGAAATCCCAGTACCTTGTACATGCCTCTGACAAATACAAAGCGATGGATGCTGCGACTCTCTACAGGCAAGTGAAATTATCAGAAATGCAAATACGCCATTACATGAAGTTTTGTACTCTGTTTCCTAACCAATAGCATAGCCATACTCAGATCTCTAAGCGAGGTGATGAAGCTAGCGCATTACACATCATCCAAGGTTACTCATAGTGGCCGTAAGGCTGGGGCGCAACATGCGCAAGCCAATGGGGCTAGCATCGAAGATATTGCCCAACATGGTAATTGGAACCATCGCCGCTTGGTAACGCATTACCTTAGTCCGGTAGCGCAGACTGTACCATTTAAAATGGCCGGATTTCTCCACGAGAATGAGGATTTCTGGCTTCCGCGGAACACCGTTATACCGCCTGTTGAATTACAGAAGCAAATCTTTCCATTCATTGAGGAGCTGTTTCCAGACAATGTCGATTGGGCCAGATGGATGGAGAACGTTATGATGGATCGTCCCGAAGATCTGAATCGTCCTGACAATGAGTCAGTACCTTATCCAGCTGAGTACATTCCAGCCATGCGAATCATGCTTATCCTAGCCCACTTGCGCAAGGTTATTTTACAAGATGCAGTTGCTCTGATGGCGTGCAATGGCGATCCATTGTGTATCTACAGCCAGCACCACGTTTTCACTAGTAACCCTGTGTTTTCGTCGCAACTGTTCCAAGAGTTTTCTTTGCGACTTCACGATGCCATGCAGAAGACACAATCACCAACAAACGACAGTCTCCGTTTCAATGCTCCAGTCATCCATCAAGAGCTTCAAGCCATCAAATCGAGCGTGTCATCTTTGGATCATTACGTACGTGATGATTTTATGGGCGCACTCCAAGCTACAGCGGAGAATAGTAATGCTGGCTGGTCTAGAACATGCAGTCATATGCATCGTGAGATGATAACCATCGTACAAGGGCTTCAAACTGTAATGTCGAACCTTACGAAGACAACCGCCAGGTCTTTTGGGCATTTAGCTAGTGATATGGAGAACGAGCATCGCATTCTGACGCAACAAGAGCAGCGTCAAGCGAAAGAGCAAGAACAACAGTTGAATGACCTTATACATCATATACCTCCAAGGCAGCATCTCCAGGAGCAGCCGCGGGGATTTGAACAAAGGGGGATGGATGCTTTGGAGCAGCAACCAGAGCAGGATGAGCGACCAGGCCAAGACGAGCAACCAGGCCAAAATGAGCAACTAGACCAAGTAGACCCCGAGGTGCAGGAACAAGAGGAAGATGGAGGGATAAATGAAGCCATGGAAACAATGAAGTTGGAATGTTTAGCGGATAAGATTGCAGAGACTTACTTGCAGCTCCCAATTGACCAGGTCAGAGCTGCAGCCCCAAATTTCTCTATGTTGTCAAGGGTCACCCCTCTTTTTCCTCTTTGGGATGAATGGTTTACGGCCCAGGGGGCAAAGCCATCGATTTGGAGTTTGAATAGGTTCCAAAAGGACTGGCGCAAAGGCTGGAATCCTAATCTTAGGAACCAGTATATGCTCAAGCGAAGAATTATCTTTGCTACTCTGGCTGAGGTCCTGAAGACTGAAGGACCAACACTGAACGACAGAGTTATAAAGGCAAAAACGACAATGGATACTGCAATCAGGCAAGCTGGGTCCTCAAACGCGTACTTTAAGTCTATCCAAAAGAAGAAGGGCAAATAAAAAGCTATGGTTTTGATGTACTCTCCAAAGTGCACCGCCGTACGAATTTTTTATACTCATGATAATATATATTTTTGAAAACAACACTTTATTCCGCAACTGGTTTAAAGGTTCTATACACATCTAACAACAGTGCTGCTTTTTCTTGCAAAAGCTTGTTACGAGGCGAGTCCACATTAACTGATTCCAGTTCAGTGAGAACCGTTCGGAGCTGTCGTTCTGACATCTCTAGCGTCGACTCTGGACGGTCAGTCTCTGTTGCAACTGAAACGACAGCAGCCGGTGCGCGTTGCGAGGCCCTAGCTAACGCTTCTAACCGTTGCAATTCCGTGTTTTTGATCAGCCTGAGGTCACGACGCTTCAGCTGCTTGATCAGCGATGGTTCATGAAGCCCGAAAATCTCAAATTTGCCACGCGTCACGGGTTTGCTGGACAAATCGCGTTTTAGCACTCCCTCTAGAAAGAGGATCTTGCGAGGACTCCCTTCATCGCCATCCTGATAAAGCTCACTGTCTTCCCGCTCCCTGAAAGTACAGAATGGACCCTCAAGAAAGAGCTTCTGGATTTCGTGTATATTTTTGGTGGGACGTTCCCATGGCACATAGTGGAACGCTAGGGCAGCAGGTGGACCTTCTAGGGAAGGTGAGGTCTGGCGACTTGCGCTCTTGTCGTTTTCCAATTCCTCACGAGCGCGTTTTTTGCCAGCAACTTGGCTGGTGGAAGAGGAAGCAGTGTTGTTAGAGGAAGACATAATTTAAGTAATATGAAAGCGGGTAGATAGATATAATGACGTGGTTTTGTGAGATAGATTAGTTAAAGAGGAATGAAAGAATGAGAAGCAAAATGGACTTCAATTTATTGTTCTCACCTTTCCTTTTGTCAGCTTCATCCTCATTCATTCCTGACATTACAAATCAACCTTTTCTTGCATGGCGTGATCTCATTTGCGCCAATCAGCATTAAAGGTGAAAAAAAAGGTGCCTGAGTACCTAGAAAACTTCATAAAAATAGCCTAGGTATACAGTGCATTTTTTGGGACGCTGAATGCATGATACGTAAGTGGTAGTGCAATATAATCGATGGTCAGTGCACGTGATACCTAATAAATTTATTCATTTGTAATTTCTGTAAAGGTCATGTGCACTACACTGAATTATGCCAGCACAAACATGAAAAAAGTGAACTAAAACATGGCGAAGTAAGAAATAAAGGGAGCACAAACATGGCGACAACCAAAGGAGAAAATAGAAATAAAAAGAAAGTGATCTTCCTGAATTTTATTTCATTCCCAAACCATCTTTTCACTAAACCTGCAAAACAATTCACTGACATATCTTTCAAGAAATTAATGTCCAATATGATTAATAGTGCAAGCACTATGAATTACATTTGTGGGACATGCAAGGCGTCTAACCCTTCAGGAAAATGTTGTAACAGCTGTAGAAACTGCCACAGTCACTGTACCTGCTAGAATTGGAAGTAATAAACAATGACAAGGTAATTATTGCGGAATTATCCTCCAGCTGCATTCTCTTTCTGTCTTCGCCTTTAATTTTATTGTACAACTCACACCTATTTATTAATGGCTATTATCACCAAAATCAACTTTCTTTAGATGGCAGAAAGAGTAAAGATGTTACTTCGCAGCGCCAATATGGTCCGTTATTTGATGTTCACTCCAAAATAAACAGAGTGTTATAAATCTCTTCTCTAGTCTGATTATGTTTTTTACCCGTATATTTAACGAATATTGATAGATAATAAACCTCATCTTTCTATCTCATTACACTTGTTCCACATTTTATTTTATCCAACTTTGGCTGTATTTAGCTGCAAGTACAATATGTTTTTATGGATGTTCATTATTCATGAAGATTTATTAATTACGTCATAAATGCTCTAACGGAGAGCCCTTATTACACATACAAAAACTCGCCCACACTCGACTGGCGTGTTTGCTGACACGCAAAATTAGTCTACTAAAATTTCTAAATTAATCTATTTGAACTCGTTTTGGCTCTGACCCTTCCGTCATTGGTTGGCGCTTGTGCCCCTGGCTTCCGCTTCCAGAACTGCTGGCATCCATGAGCGGGACTTTCTGTACCATCCAGAGAAAGTTGCCAGCTTCATCCTGTGGTTGAAGATATGAGGGTCGCTGTTGGTTGATTAGCTGGCCGCGGACTGCATTGGCAATGTTGTGGCCTGCCATTACGTCTCTGTGATGGACTTCTTGCAGTAAAGCCTCCTTATGTCTACCTGGCAAACGAATCCTTCGCAGCTCGGGCATCTTTTCGAGGTATAAAATTCATTTACCCCGACTACGATATAGCCTAGAGCCCTTGCCTAACAAGAAGAATAAATAACAATTAGTATGTTTGAACCACATTATGAACAACCATAACAAAGGATTCGTCTACTACTTACTACATACCGTTCTCACAAAATATGACTTGAAGCTTTCGTGAAGAGATGAAAGTCCTCTGCTGGACTGGAACTTGCCAAGGCCAATGCCATTAATCATCTTGTTTTCGTCTTTTTGGATCTCCCCTATTGTCCCTCCAATGATTTTGAGAGGGCTGTTCACCATATGTCCATATTCTTCACTTCTTGCCTTTCCTGCGTCCCACTTATTCTTCTTCCAGGTTTTGGAGTCATTGTAAAACGAACCCAGATGAGCCTCAACCTCCTCCAACCTTGCTACGTAATCCTTGACACTGGCATTGTCGCCGCGAAGGGAGGGTAGTGAGCTTTCAATTCCAGTAACAGACATGGTGTCATATACTGTCTTTGCTTTCTTCCATTCTTGCCAGTGTCGATGTCTCAAAGTGGGTTGGTACGCTGCTTTTTGGCTTATAGCCAAGTTGTAGAACCTTGTAGCAGAATGTGACTTAGTGTCTTTATCAGTCGGTTTCCTGATTGACGTATCGATCCCTTTGCCTTTATCTGTCTTGAGACTGTCAGGTAGTAAAGCGCTGGCTCCAGCGATGAAAGCTTGACCTAGATCTAGGCCGAGGATCTTGATTTGTCTGGCTCCGTTCCCCAAAGGTCTAGCACATCCTTCCTAGTCTTTACCACATTTCTGATTTCGGTGAGAAAATCTCCTGTTCCTCCGAGGGTGGACGTGAGACGAGACGGAAGCTTCTCCTCAGGCAGGCGCTTGTATTTGACTGCATTAAGCTCCTTTAGTTTGAATGCAATAAGTTGAAGAAGGAAACCGTCAGTCCGAATCGAGCCTCTTAGGACGTAGTCACGCTCTTGATATAAACTAGGGTCGAAATCGTCATCCTGGATATATCTTATATGGTCAACCATTTCCTGGATGAGTATCGTTGACGTTCTGGCTTTGTATCCCTTGAACCCTTTGCGGTCTTCTGATCTATAGCCGCCAGTGCTCCTATTCGATTTGATTCGAATAAGCCATATCCTGGTTCGATTCGAATAGCATTCGAATCCTGATATCCATTCGAATGGTCCGAATAGGAGCACTGATTGCATTGCTTCGACCAGCCTTCTTTTATCCAGAGCTCTCAATTTTTTCCTCTCTTTGCGTTGCTTCTTCTTGGGCGGCTTACTGTCACTCTGATCGCGCGAAGTCCATGGTTTCAGAACATACTGTTTCATTTTTTCCGGGGGCTCATGTTCTAAAAGACGTGTACGAGTTTTGAGCGAGAAGCGTTTTCTATACTTGTATCTCCTCTCAGATTCATGAGGAGGCGGCCACTGTTCAGGAAATCGATCCATAGTACGACATTTGTTGAAAGAGTTGGATGACATGTTCAATTGTGATCATTACCCGGATCGTTAAAAACAAGGGAATTAAAGAGGCATATTAGCTCGCTATTACTTTTTTTTTTTCAGCTGTTGTAGTATTACTACCATAGTACATTACCTATTTTGATCCTTCAGAGCACGTTGCTCATCCTTTCTCTCTTTTAGTAAATCGCGAAGATCATTAAACTTTTTCTCAAGATCGATATATATTGTGATAGCCCCATCAACAGCTGGAATATCGGTGAGTGGCTTCGTCTGCTTTCGAAACACAAAGACGTCTAAAGCTGGCTCAAACTGATTAGTGGAGACATCTTCGCTGATGACTTGCTCGTGTTGAAGATAGTTCTGAACCATAGTAGCCGGATCTACTCACAAAACAAAATAAAATAGAATGGCATTTCCAAATCTAACTGTAAGCGTCATAATTTTACTGTATAATGCTACCTTCTGGTGTCAATGACTTGACAATCTTAAAATTGGTGACTAGTCCAAGGGTTGGTACGTTGCGGTTATAATCATTGGAGGATATAATGCATAGCACTGTGAGTTGATCTCTAGATATTTGAAGAGTTTGCAGCACAGTCGGGACACATCGTACACAAGAAATTTGTGATGAGAGCACGGCCGCCAGATTGTCGTGATGTTGCCATAGCCAAACATGTCACCATCAGCGGAGATCACTACATCACCGGGCATTGTCTCGTCCGCAATGGCCGTATCAGCCTCATAGGGACATTCTTTTATATTCCAACCCTTGCTGCACATGTAATGGGCAAAGGATCCTTTGAGCTCTGGCGACCAACGAAAGGCTGCATTGATAAGTTTCCTGATCTTAATAAAGAGGCTCTTACGGACTCTGAGGTCGTTCTTTGATGATGCTTTCCAATATTTTGAGAGTTTCTTGAGCCTTCTGACTCGCTATCTCGCGATCCAGCATCCGCTTCCGATACTTCATTAACTTCTCTTTCGGTGCTATCCCATCGAGGTACAGCCATGAGGATCGAGGAATTCCATAGCTTGTTATTTTGCTTTCGAGTATAGTGTGAGCAATATCTGGAGGGTGATTGGTATAGGCAAAACGGATGGTACTGTAAAATGATGCCATGATATCAACACGATGAATGCCGGAGATTGTGTTGTCATTGAGCTTAGAGGTAAGGAATGGAGAGTAAACATCTGCCTCGTAGCCCTTGTTTCGAACGAAGGGCCACAAACCCACGATTCCCATCGCTAAAGAATAATATGAGGATTACAAAGACATGAGTGAACTGTGTGAATAACCCTCTTTATCTTTGAACCAAAAAAGTAGTCTATGCATACAATGACTAGTCTTCAAGCACCTGAACAAAGCAGCTATAAAGAGTAACTAGCAACAGGAGAGAGAGAGAGAGAGGAGTGAAAAAAAAAAAAAAAAAAAAAAAAAAAGATACGTAATGAAAGAGAAGAATAAACGAGTACGCAGAGAGAGGTAAAAAATAAATAGGTGTCAAAGAGTGTATGTATGAGTAAAAAAGTGAGTGAGGAGAGAAAAAAAGTGCGTAGTGAGAGAAGAAAAGTAGGTGAAGCAGAAAGAGAGGATGGCGGTAATCAAACACGAAAACGGGCAATGATCGACTATTTTATCGCTGCAGGTCGGGCATTGGTCATTAATCAAGCTCAAAGAAAACAACAAACCTAGCTCACAGAAAGTGCAAAGTGATGCGGAAAATGTCAGTGATGCGAATAATGTTAGTGATACGAATAATACTAGTGATGCGAATAGTATTACTACTGACCAAGCCATCAAATGATCAAATAAAGCCATCATACTCTCCTATGTCGAACCTTGGTGTCTCGCGATCCATAGGATGAAAAAAAAAAAAAAAAAAAAAAAAAAAAAAAAAACGTCTAGAGCTGAGTCCCCTTAGGAAAGGAAATGGAGTCCTCGCCAAAAAGTCATAAACAAATATATTTGTCACGTTTTTATAGGTTAAGGTCTCGTTAACGGAATTAACCAGACAAATCACTCCACCAACCAAGAACGGTCATGCACCACCACCCATAGAATCAAGAAAGAGCTCTCAATCTGTCAATCCTCACTATGTCTGGACCTGGCGAGCCCTCCCGAGTTGAGTCAAGTTAAGCCGCAGGCTCCACTCTTGGTGGTGCCCTTCCGTCAATTCCTTTAAGTTTCAGACTTGCGACCATACTCCTCCCGGAACCCAAAAACTTTGATTTCTCATAAGGTGCCAAACAAGTCAAATTATCCTTGTCTGATCCCTAGTCGGCATAGTTTATGGTTAAGACTACGACGGTATCTGATTGTCTTCGATCCCCTAACTTTCGTTCTTGATTAATGAAAAGAATTTCACCTCTGACAATTAAATACTAATGCCCCCAACTATCCCTATTAATCATTGCTTTGGTCCTAGAAACCAACAAAATAGAACCAAAGTCCTATTTTATTATTCCATGCTAATGTATTCAAGCGAATGCATGCTTTAAACCTCTAATTTTTTCAAAATAAAAGTCTTGGTTCCCTGCCGCACTGAGTAAACAACACGACAGCTTACCAGAAGGGAGGACCCAGTCAAGACAGTACATGTCATACAGCAAGGCTGCCCAGCCGGGCCTAAATCCAACTACGAGCTTTTTAACTGCAACAACTTTAATATACCCTGTTGGAGCCGGAATTACCGCGGCTGCTGGCACCAGACTTACGCTCCAATTGTTCCTCGTTAAGGGATTTGAATTGTATTCATTCCAATTGCGACTAAAAAGCCCTGTATTGCTATTTATTGGCACTACCTCCCCATGTCGGGATTGGGTATTTTGCGCACCTGCTGCCTTCCTTGGATGTAGTCATTTCTCAGGCTCCCTCTCCGGAATCGAACTCTAATTCCCCGTTACCCGTTAAAACCATGGTAGGCCTCTATCCTACCATCGAAAGTTGATAAGGCAGAAATTTGAATGAAACATAGCCAGCTCAAGGCCATACGATTCGAAAAGTTATTATGAATCACCAGACAAGCGGTTGCCCGCGTTGGTTTTTTATCTAATAAATACATCCCCTCCAGAAGTCAGGATTTTAGCATGTATTAGCTCTAGAATTACTACGGTTATCCAAGTAGTAAGGTATGACCAAATAAACTATAGCTGATTTAATGAGCCATTCCCAGTTTCACAGTACAAATCGTTTATACTTAGGCCTTTTCTTTGAGACAAGCATACGAATAATGCTGAGAATATGACTCCCTATGCTCTGTTCATTATTTGTGCTGTATCCCATTGTCAGTCTTTGCAATTTTTTTTCCCTAGGATTGAAAGCACAACGATTGCTAGACAAGAGCTACTTCCAAGTGTTTTGTATGAACTTTTCTCAGAGAGAAATAATACACACAAGTTTACCTTTCCGCCCTGTTGAGGCAACAATGCAACCCCAGGTGTTAAAGAAAACGAATTGGTTTTTGGATTTGAATGACCGTAAAGGATGGATGCGGACACCCAACCTCGCTGGCAAGGCAAATCACAATCGCCAAAAAGACATGGTTGTCAAGTGCTTTCGACTATGCTACTGAAAAGAAAAAACTTTGATTGTTTTCTTTCCACAAGCAGCGCCTTTGTTCACTTGATAGTTGAGAAACGAAAAGGAAAAGAAAAAAGAAAAAAAAAAGTCAAAGCATGTTTTTCTTTCTTTTCCCTTGTCCTATTTTGCCTTCACGAAGAGGTGTTCAATCCCTGCCGATAAGAAATCCAATTTCTAGAGTCTTTAGATGAGAATTAATGTTGTTTTGCCTTGGAGATATAACACGGATTTGACTACAGTGGAAATACACACATTTATATATTGAGGTCGATTGTTTTCTTCCTATTTTGTATTGCATGACACATTAAATAAAATACCGATCGAAGGTGGCGGCACAGGAGTTAGCTTTTGTCATGCATGTTGATCTCAGGGACTTGTTGGGGAAGAAAGGGGAAGACTGATCGAAAAAGAGACTGACTTCTTGTTTTCTATATCTTATCACGATACTTATGCTTTAATCTGATCTGCTGATTGGGTGGGAGTGCTGATGTCGAGTGCTTTTTCCATTAATGCTTCCTCAGCTCAGAAGTGCTTAGCTTAGCTTTGCTTTTTTACATTGCATTATATGCATCTTACATCTCCCCCTATTCCTTTATCTTCCCCAGTCGTTATTGCTCCAAGTGGAAAGGATGTGGACGTGCTTTTAGCTTTTCTTATCCAAGGAAGATGAAGTCTCTTTTTGTCCTATCCATTCTCCTCTGATCTCTTTTCTCCCCAAAAAACTTTTTTTTTTTTTTTTTTTCTCCACAAACCCTGTTCGATTTGTTTGTTCGTCACACCGACACCGAGTGCTCACCTGTTGTCTCCACTTCCTCACTTCCTCACTTCTTTTATACTCCTATTCTCTTCATTGCATTCCACACTTTTTTCACAGTTACATTTGCATTCTTACTTACTCTCCATTACAGTCATCATGGGAACATCTTCTAACCGAAGCTTTGGCTCTTCATCAAGGAGCACTGTCAGTTGTACAAGTAACATCAGTAGCAATAACCACGATGCAGTCACTGGTATGTGTTATTGTGCTATTGCTCTCTTCGTACTACCAAAAAAAAAAAAAAAAAAAATAGACTCGCATACTTCAGGTCTTAGACAGGGATCGTCTCTTGATGAAGTATCCCTCTGTTCTTTACACATCCAGAGTTCTACTGAAGGGTAGAAAATGCATAACAAACACTTTTTCTTAAATAACATATTTGTTTCTGTCTTTTGACTATCAACAGAGCGAAATATGGAGTTCATCTGGTGGCTCGCTAATCGCTTGACTAGTTACGATGAAGAGATGCACAAGGAAATCCTTGAAGACTTTTTCACTGACGATGCAAAGTACGTATTTGTTGGTGAAGTGTTTTTTTTTATATTTCTATTTCTGATAGGTCGGAATTGGCTGGTTTGGTATTCGACACATTTCACACTTTGCGACAAAAAAAAAGCCTTAGTCCGCAGACTATTTCAACTTTTTTTTTTTTTTTTTTTTTTCTATCCTGAATAAAGTCATTGGCGCAGTGACTTTGGAGGGATACACAATGAGCAATCTCTCTTTCTCCCCTTTATTTTCATTTTTTTCTATTTCTTTTTGTAGGGGTGTTTAGAATAAAATATGGCTTTATTGTTTATTTTAACGACTTTGCTCTCTCGCTCTCTCTTTCGATATTTTTTGGTCAAAAATAGATATGTTCACCCTGCATTGACAATTGAGGGTCGTTATAACATTCGAAAAGTTTTTCGAGTGTGGACGTCACTCAACAAGGACGAACCGGAAGTCACAAACATTGTCTTTGAGTAGGTGACAAGCTCTCTTCTTCCCCCAACGATCTACAAATGAGGGTTTGGGGATATCAAATGCATACATGTACAGGAACACAGGATAAGGGATAGACAGGACAAACACAGCACAATATTAGTTTTCCGACGTAAATGTGTGGGAAATCGAATCCGACGGGATACATTGGTGACTGATAATCTCTTCTGGGACAAAATATAGGAGAGAGAGAAAAGACATATTCATTTAAATCCCTTGTCGCGTGCAACAGGGGCAAAAATGAAAAATGAAAATAATAGCCACCCGTACGACCCAACACAAACAAAACGGTATTTGTTGACCAATCGTATCTTTTTCCTTGGTTTCACAGTGGGCACACCGCCATCATTTCGCTTGTCCAAAACTTGCGGCCACGCGTCTTTCCGCTTCTCCATTTGCAGGTCCCAGCAACGACGACTCTTCTTTTTAAAGACACGCCTGAAGGACCCATGATTTACAGCCATCAAGACTCTTGGACTCTTGAGGGCATTGTCCAGAGTATGCCACTGCTCGGTTGGTGGTATGACCATGTTGTCCGGTAAGCGCCAACTGGCATAAATGTTGGGAAATTACTTCAGCCCTGTCCTTCCTTTTTTTGGCCGTAACACATGAAATTACATCACAAATCATCCATGCAGCTTTTCACTTCACTTTACACTCATATTCTCTCTCTCTTTATTTGTACTTTTATCTTTCTTTCTCTTTTTTTTTGCACATGACAGCAATGTATTGGGAGCAGTGTTGACAAGTGCAGGAGGATTTCTGCATACCGCCAACCAAACCACAGGTTACCTGCAGTTTCGTGCAGAGGAAGTCCAGAAGCTGTCGACTGAAATCATTGAAAAGTCAAGTACCGAGATCCAGCAGCGCTCCAGAGAGATGACTGCCAAGGCACAGCTAATGGTTGATCAAGCCAAAGATACGGTGGAGAAGAGAGTTGCAGGTGCACGTGAAGAAGTCGCAAAGATGAGATTGTTGATGCGACCTGGCGGACAAGGGAATCCAAAAGCCATCACTGCTACCAGTGTCACTCACTCTGAGACCGATACTAAGACTGAGACTGAGACTGAGGCTAGCAACGTTGTAGCATAGTTTTGGCTCTAAATCTCATGTTGTAGCTACTTTTTTAATGCGCAAAAGAAAGGTGAAGAAGAAAGAGGACATTTAAAAAAAAAAAAAAAAAAAGGGAATAGCTTGAAATTAGATACAGGATGGGCATGCCTTCAATTCGGTGGCAGAGCAATCCACAAACATTTGCTTTCTACCTCGCAAACTGAAAGGGGAAAGTACCATATATCGCGCTCGACGTCGAATACTATACCAACATGTCAGCCATGTATCAAAATAAATATCTATGTATCATTCATATCATTTATCGTTTTTTTTTTTTTTTTTTTTTTTTTTTACTAAGAACACCATGGGTCTATTTGGTGATCACTTTGGTTTATGTTTTTGATGCCTGGTGGGCATTTCACAGAGTGAGGGCCAGCGTTCAGCAACCTTGCCCAGTGTTTCGCCAATATGTTGCCCATAGATTTCTATGCTGGCCTGCATCCAAGTCCATCGTTGAACGACCATTTCATTATAAACTTTATTTCGGATGCTCACCCATTTCCCTTGAATGAACGTCGGAGCACGCCCATGGACCCAGTTCCGCCTAATCTCTGCCCATTGTGGTCCAAGGTTGTATACGCCCACCACTAGGTTCTCGATTTCTTCTTCGTCCCATCGTCCGGATGTTGTGGAACCCTGAACCTGCCTTAGCATACGATTCCAGCGGCTCTTGCACTGTTGTTTTGTAAATTTATGGTCCATCAAAGCCGACACTTTGTCCCAATCGATGGTAAACATGGTGTTACTTGTGTCGGAGATGCTGGCGCTTTCTTTCATAGACTTGATGATTGATTCTAGTCGTTGGCTTTGCTGTAGTGTCCATAATCCCCTTTCATCCTGGGAAGCACTAGCAATACATGATTCTGATGAACTAGCAGGTGCATTCTGCTGATGTATATTATGATTGTTTCCATCACCATCATGATCTATTGCGTCTACTGACACGTTTTTGCGGCCCCGTAGCTGCCTACTTAGTGCCCATAGCTGCATCCTCAACCAATGAGCCCTACATTCCGAGGCCGAATGTTCCCCGGATATAGATTTTGCGACCATATCCCATTGGTTTTGTGAGAGTACATCATCCATTATTTTTGGTGAAACTGATTCAGACGATGATGGGGTTGGTAGTGTTGGAAATAGACTTTTGTAAAGATTCATGACTGCCGAGGAGAGTTCCTTATCTTGTTGCTCTCTCCAGACTTTCCTCCTCTGCTCCAGCTTTGTATACTGACGTCGAAGATAGGTCGGCGTGAATTGTCCATCAAAGACACTATTTGCAATCGTCTCCCAGTTGTTTAAGCCATATTCGGCCACTGCATGCTTGAGGCGTTGTACCTGGGCCGCCGTCCACCGAATTCTATTGACGCTTGTTATGCTAACCCTGTCTAATGATGATAGCGCATTTACTCTACTAGGCCCAAGATGTTCCATATCATCCCTACCGTCTTCATGATCCATGCTATGTCCTTGATTTTGACCCTGAGCTTGGCTTTGACGTGCCAGGATCCTCCATTGCCTTTCACATGCTGATGCCTTAGTCCCTAAATGGTGAGCGATGGTTTTCCAACTTTGACGCTGACGGACGTACTCCTTGAGCAAATGGTTTTTGTGTGGTTGTGATTTCCAGAAGGCTTCACCGCTTTCAGGATTGAGTACAGAATCAAACCGCCGATTGCATGCTTGTCGGGAGCGACCAAGAGCTTCTCCAATCTGAGTCCAAGTCTTTCCTTGGGCGCGAAGGGACAGAAGTATCGAATCATGCTCAGGCGTCCAGTCAGAGTCGTTCCGTTTAGGGCCTGATGAATGGATACGGAGCCGTACTGAAGAGGATGTTGAGTGTGTTGAGTAAGAGAGGGAGGAAGGGGATGATGGTTGAAATAAAGGAGTGTCATATATCGGTTCTGGAGCAGATGATAGCGCAAAGGATAGACTGGATCGATGGGGTGGAACTAGTAGGCTGCACCTTTGGAGAAAGGATCTCAGGAACACATTGTAATGGGGCTGGGCGTTGAGAATAAAAGAACGAGGATGGATTGTGCGTGCTGACATGAGATTGTCTTTTATTATGATTTATTTCTCTTCACGTCCACTCCTTCATTCGCTCACTTTTTGAGCTGGAGTGATCTTGATGTTTTTGAGTTCAACATCGTTATGGGTCAGCGCGAGTCAATAAGTGTTGTAAACCTTAAAAAAATGGGATCTTCTCATGGGGACAGTAGGCCGTCACAACTATTTTGTTCAAAATGCTGTCTGATTCACAACGCTTTATCGGATATAAAAGAAGACATTCTCCCAACCCATTCAACGTCTTGCTTGTTAAATCTTTATTCGCTTCAATCCTTATTCTTTCTCTTCTCTGGTAATTCTTCTGCCCTTATTTGATTATACCTGTATAGTACTATCATTTTTCATATCCTCCTATCATATCATATCATGGCCACCACACAACCTGCCCCTGCTGCCCGTAAACTCTGGGGTGGCCGCTTCACAGGCAAGACAGATCCTCTTATGGAAAAGTTTAATGCCTCCATCTCCTTTGATTCCCGCTTCTACAAAGCAGATATCATTGGATCCCAAGCTTACGCCAAAGCCTTGGCCTTGAAAAAAATCATCACTGAAGAAGAAGCAGTCAAGTTGCATGAGGGTCTCAACAGCGTGCTTGCAGAATGGGAGGCCAACACTTTCCAACTCAAGGATGGAGACGAGGATATCCACACTGCGAATGAACGTCGCCTGGGCGAGATCATTGGTACACACATCTCGGGAAAACTTCACACAGGACGTTCTCGTAACGACCAGGTGGCAACAGATTTCCGTATCTGGGTTCGTGAAGAAGGACGCAAGTTGGTGGTTGTGCTCAAGGAGTTGATTGGGGCCGCTGTTGCCCGGGCAGAGGCTGAGATTGATGTGATCATGCCCGGTTATACACATTTGCAACGTGCACAGCCTATTCGTTGGTCACACTTGATTCTGTCTCATGCTTGGTCTTGGCATGCAGATTGCCAACGTTTGGAACAACTGTTGGACCGTATGAACCAATTGCCACTGGGATCTGGAGCTCTAGCAGGAAACCCATTCCAGATCGATCGCGACTTCTTGGCCAAGGAGCTGGGCTTTGCTCGATTGATGCCCAACTCGTTGTATGGTGTCAGTGATCGTGACTTTGTGGCCGAGTTTTTATTCTGGGCTTCATTGACGATGGTACACATCAGTCGCTTTGCAGAGGACTTGATCGTATACAGTACAAGCGAATTCGGCTTTGTCCAGCTTGCAGATGCATACAGGTATATTTGTGAACGACATTTATCTGTCTTCTTTAAAGAAAAAAGAAAAAGATCTGTGAATCAATCGATTGTGTGACTGACTTTCTATTTTTTTTTTCCCACGTGTTTGTGATGACAATTTTTAGTACTGGAAGCAGTTTGATGCCCCAGAAAAAGAACCCAGACAGTTTGGAGCTGTTGCGTGGCAAGTCGGGTCGTGTGTTTGGAGGGATGTCTGGTTTCATGATGGCCTACAAGGGCACGCCCAGTACCTATAACAAGGATCTACAGGAGGACAAGGAACCAGTCTTTGATGCCTATGACACATTGATGGGATCACTCCAAATTACAACAGGGGTTCTTTCGACCCTCAAGATCAGGCCTGAGAAGATGTTGGCTAGTCTGAGCACAGACATGTTAGCGACAGACCTGGCTGAGTATTTAGTTAGGAAGGGAGTTCCCTTCCGTGAGACCCATCATATCTCGGGTGAGGCTGTTCGTTTGGCAGAGGAGCGCTCTTGCTCGATGGCAGATTTGACATTACAAGACTTTAAGAATCTGCATCCTTCGTTTGAGGAGGATGTGGTCAAGGTGTGGAATTTTGAGCAGAGTATTGAGAATCGCTGCACACCTGGTGGTACCAGCCGCGTCACAGTTCAGGCACAGATCGACAGCCTCAAGGCGTTTCTGCAGTAAACAAAAAGAGTAAATAAAAAAAGTAAACGGAGTATATATGGTGATGGCTATTGGAATGACCATAATTCTGTGTGTAATCTTATTGACGCGTTGCAACAAAATACAAGTCACCACAGAGGAAACAAGCAACAAGACAGATGGAGCAATCATGGGCTAGGAGACAAGATTGTGTTATCTCCTTTATTGTTTTTTTTTTTTTTTTTTTTTTTTGTAGCCCCAATCTATTGTTCTATTGTCATTCCTTCCTTTAACACATTTTTTGTCATTCTTCTTGGTCAAAAAAAGAAAAGAAAGAATGTGTCATTAGAATCTCCAGTCTTTATTTCTTCTTCATCGCGGTCATTTGGTTGAGGAAAAAGAGAGGGAGAGAAAGAAAAAGATAGAGTGACCTCATTGTGTCCAGCTGATTTTACCACGAACACAACAGAGAACACAAGGGCCAAAGGGAAACAAAGACACAGAAGAGAGAAAACAAAGAAAGACTCTCTTTCTCTTTTCCTCTTTCTCTTTTCTGCTTCATCGCTTTTTTTTTTTTTTTTTGTTTTTGCATTGCCCTTCGACATCGGTTCGTCTCCTTCTTTAATTTTATTTGTCGTGTTCTCTGGGTGTTACAGTTTTTTTTTATTCTTCTGCAGTGTGTTCCAGGTACCACAGCACATGCATTTTTATATTATTGAAAATGGGACAGGGCTTCGCCGAACCTCACTAGTTTGTAACTCGTTTTAACTGGCATGAACAAACATGGACAACCTTCTTTCGTTTCTATACTTCTAGCGATTCATGTTCACAGCATACACATTCAACTTGAGATACAGACAGAACAAGGATAACGGAGACCAAATAAAAAAGATTTCTTCTTTTATTGTAGACAAGAGAGACCATGAGCTTGCGCTGCCGACAGCTTTTTGTCGGAAATGTAGGTGCAGCCATAGCCTTTTTTTTTTTTTTTTCTTCTTGTTCTTCTATTTGCAAATAAGATTGAATAAAGCTTTGCTAATAGTCAAGATGGATTATCAACTAATGTTATATCATAGATACCATTCTCAGGTATGATCATTGATCGAGATCTTTTCTCCTTCATCGATATTCGTGCTCCTTCATAAAGCCAATATTGTTCTAACATTACCTATATGCTTTCTTCTCTCTCTATCTTTCCTTCTACTCTTCTATTCCACCTTGACGGGCGTCCATCTCAGTTGGGTGGCAGGATCTTAAAGTAAAGCCTGGTCTTTTTTTTTTTTTTTTTTTTTTTTTTAAAAGTTCTATACAACTCATATAGTACAAAACAAAAAAAAAGATGATCTTTTACGATACCTATCTCTGACATGTTCCACCCTCATGGGATTTATCATCATAGGATCTATTCCGAGGGGCAGGGACAGTTCACCACGCTAATGTGATGATAGGAAGAGATGGTCGATCCAAAGGACATGGTATTGTATTGTACGCAACAATTGAAGACGCCAAGAAAGCTCAGGGTAACAAAGAGTGAATCCCTTATGCATTTTTTTTTTTTTTTTTTTTTTTTATTTTCTCTGCATTCCTCAAATGCCTATTATCTATTAATATTTATTAATCAAAATAGAAATGTTCAATGGATACGAGTGGCACGGACGTCTCCTGGAAGTTAGAGAGGTATTGGCACGTCCCTTTTATATGATTAATAACAACGGTGCATGCGGATGAAAATAAAGTTGTAAATACAGGTAGCATTTCTCACATGCCATGGCTTGTTCCATTGAGTAGGATAGGAGCATCATAGACTTTTCTCCACGGAAACCCATTCCATCGCAGCCTGAGGTAACTTGAATAGATGCTTTACTTTGATTCTTTGAGGCTAGAATGCTTGGCCCTCCTTTGGTTCATTGATCACGGAATGAAGCTTTTTTTTATTTATCTTTCTATTTCTTAAAAAAAAAAAAAAAAAAAAACGACTAGGATATGAACAAGCTCGCAGAGATATTAGACCAGAAACTGAATGTACATGGAGTCGTTGAGGGTCGGGAAAAGACATCAAATGCTGCGGATCAGGATCTGACTAATTTAACTGACAATCATCGTGAAGGAGTTAATGAATCAATTAAGGGCGACAGTGCTATAGAGACACCAACAACGACCAATGCAGCCCAAAGACGAACCATTCACATTGGAAATGTAAGCCAACACTACTATGGGCAACCGCTTTCTTCTTCCATTTTGATAATGCCAACCATTCCAACCATTCCCGCCCCTTTAAACTGGTCTTTTTATTATTATCGCTGTCATTCTCATAACGATATGCTCTACATTAGATTCCGTCGCGTGTAAGATGGCAAGACTTGAAGGATTTGTTTAGAAAAGCGGGCCGCGTTATCCGAGCGGATGTTATTCTAGGACCTGATAATCGATCACATATTTTTGGGACCGTTATTTTTGCAACTGAAGAGGAAGCCAGGAATGCGATTCGTGAGTCTTTTTTTTTTTTTTTTTTTTTTTTTTCATTTCTTTCTAGTGTATTTCTTCCTATATTTCTCCTTATTGCTAATAAGCTTACACGGTATGTTCCTCATTGCATGTAAACAGAAATGTTTGATCGCTTCCATTGGCATGATCGCGTAATCCATGTACAGGAGGCTCGACCTGGACTTGAACATGGACTCCATAGTCTGGAAGGAAGTCAGATTCGAGGGACTGGATCTGGGCCAAACTATGGGGGCCCGTTCTTTGTATGCACGAAATTATTCATACACTTTGCATGAGGGTAACAAAGAGCTGTTGCTAAAACTGGAAATCCCAATGTGATCATCTATAACTAACAGGTTATATATATGAATTGCTTTTAGAGAAGCCCTCTTCCTATGAATCCAAACTTTGTTCATGGACGTCAAGTATTTGTTGGAAATGTATGACACTGTGCACATGTTCATTGGACACTCCTTGGCTTCCCCTCCTTATCGTTTAGACTAATAACTTCAGCAATATATATTTTACATTGTTGTTCAATAGCTTCCGTTTACGTGTCAATGGCAGGACCTTAAGGATCTGTTCCGCAAAGCAGGAGATATCATTCGGGCCGACGTGACTCTTGGATATGATGGCAGGAGCAGAGGTTTTGGATCTGTATTATTTGCGACTCCAGAGGGTGCTAGGAATGCTATTGGTAAGTTCGCATACTGTACATATATAGGCAAAAGGATGAGGGTAACATGCTCACTCTATATCTCTAATATACAAACTGTTGATTTATTTTATAGCAATGTTTGATGGCCAAGAATACAATGGACGTACTCTTCGGGTTCACTACGGTCGCGCTGGGCCAATGGGACATGGGCCAATGATACACGGCAATATGTGTCCAATAATGCATCCTCATCCTGTGCACCATCCTCATCTACATCACCACCCTCACCACCTTCACCACCCTCCACATCTACCTCACCACCATTCTCCACACCCACTTCATCATCATTGCCTACATCCACCTCACCACCATTCCCCACATCAACTCCATCCAATGCACGCACAGCACGGGCATGGATTTCCTCCCAACTTCCACCAGCCTCCCATGATGCCTCTTGGAAATCATCCAATGATCCCTGGCCCAACGCTGCCAGGCCAGGTCAATATCGGTCCACCCCCCATTGGCACCAGCGCCTTTTCGTCGGCATTGTTAAGTCCGCATTCGAGCCATACCCCCGATATTTCAGCGACAGATGGCTCAGTAGAGGCTGCAGCCTCGCCATTATCAACTAAGAACCATATAGGAGTAGACAAATCAGGCGACAGAGCCAAATCTCCATCTCAGTTTGAGGCTAGTTCAAAGTCACCCATCAATATCAGTTCGCCTTTAATTCCTTCCGCTATTGCCGCAGGCTCCGGCCATACCGCCACTACGGTGGGCCCTGGACCATTTACTTCAGGGCCTGGGTCATTATTGCACCATCCATATGCAGGTTCACCGTCCCAATACAATCAATACCCATTTCTAGCCAACCTTGGCTCCATTGGAAAAACTCATCCTCATTTCCATCCTATCTATGGAGCACTGCATAACTACACTTCAGAAGTTGAATCCCCAACAGCCTTTTCATTCCCTTCGAACGCCATTCCATCTTCAGAGCTTGAGCCAACAAGCGTAGACAATGGTATATTAGCCGTCGGCAATGGAAATGAAAACGTTCATGGTGGGGATCATGCATATCTGATGAATCACTCAAGTAATGGCACTGACAAGAGGGGTGGACAGGATTTGAAGAGACACGATACTGTTGACAATACCGACATCAATAGCGGTTCATCCACCCATGTACATGCTAATGATACGGTCTCGCCAGGGTTCTATATGTACCCAGGATTTTTTCAGAATCATCAAGGTCACCAACCGCCACAACATCAACATTTTGGAGGCCATGATGAGCACCAGCAAGGATATCAGCAACAGCCCCAACCCCTTGGATACCCCCTTTACCAGGATTCATACCCGTCAGACCAAAGTCATCTGGCTCATTCTCACTCGAATTTGATTGGGGGGCTCGGTCTTGACGGTAATACGCATGAGCATGGTCACGGTCTTGGGTATCTAAATCAACCTGATTGGGTAGCTCATCCAAATGTCTTCATGATGGGGCCGCCAGCTCAGCATATGTACGGTTTAGCTCAGTTTGGGCAGTATGGTGGATATCATCATGGACTGGGTGAGGAAGAAGAAGAGGAAGAAGAAGAAGAGGGAGAAGGAAAAAAGGATAAAGAGCGAGCCAAAGAACTGGGAGATGATAGTCAATATTTACAAGCCAATCGGCATTTTTGAAGTAAGAACAAACAGTGAAAAGAAAAGAAAGAAAAAAAAAAAAATAGCATAGTTTACAATTAGAAAAGCACATAGATGTGGCTAGTAAGAAAAAGATATAACACAAAAATAGTAATTACTCCTAATATGGTAAGCGTTCCTATTGTTCACGCGACGCGTTTTTTTTAAGTGGAGTGACTGTCTCGAATGGGCAGATCAATAAATTCTTGAAAAACAACGAAAGCAAATGCAAAGACCCATTCAGTAACGCAGCCATTAGAATACAAAAAGGTTTAAGGGTCCTTAGAGCAAGAGCAACAGACTGTTGAAAGAATGAAAAGCCTGGCATTACCAAACAATGATGCTATTCAGCGATTAGATCAGGCATTTCAACTCTTTTTTCAAAGTTCACCAAAGGAATACGGGCAACTCTGCAAAGCATTTTGTCCGCTCGGTGGCCTTCCACGGGCATGGATCATCAAAGGGGAATCTGGAGTAGGTAAATAATAAGAAAAAGCTAAAGGAATACAGCTCCATGAAGGCTAAAACTGGACTGAGTTGATCCATACCATATTTCTGACGCCTTCTTTTTTTTTTTTTTTTTTTTTTTTTTTGGATATGAATCATTATCACATCTAGGAAAAACATATCTGACCAAGGTGCTATGTAAAAAATATGACATCCCGTGCACAGTGACGATCACTATTGGAGGATTAGCAACAATGTATCCAGGCGATCTGCTTAAAGGTCTCAAAATGTATCTTGGATCCATTAAACATCATTCTAAAGCTGTAGGCAGGTTGTCTTATATACGTGTATTCATCTTGAAAGGAGGAACCCTACGTTATGATCAATAGTGCTTATATCCCTCCTAAATCTGCTTATTTATCTGGTTCATAACAGTCATATTGGACAATATCGAACTGATATTCCCTCGTGAAGAAAGTGATTTCGCGCTAGTTTATGCTTTTCAATCATGGATAAATGATTTAGTAGAACAAGAGCTATCAACATCGTCATCGACATTCTCATCCAATCACATATCCTCGCCATCCATAAAGGGCTCTGCTGCGCCAAGAGTCATAGTTCTGGGATTGACACAAGATGCTCGTGGGTTGGACCCTTCAGTTGCATCACTATTTGATGATTCAATCGAGCTGGATATCCCAACACCTGAAGAACGATGCCTAATTTTGACGGCCTGTGCTCGCAATCATGGCATATCCCTACAACCCCAAGAACAAAAGTATGAACATGAGCAGCAGCAGCAGCAGACAGAGGGAGATGGGTCTACTTTTGCAATAGACCATGTCAAATCATCAGAAATCCTCGATACGAAAGAATGGCTTCAAGTCAGCCTTGAACCTATTGCGGCAAAATGTCATGGATACCTTGCTGCAGATTTGGATGCACTCTGTAGACAAGCAGCCATCATTGCTTATCAGCGGCATGAGCGAACAATGGATCAACTTACAGTCCAGGACTTTATAGAGGCAATGAAGACGATTAAGGTCTCTGCCTTACGTCAAAGCACAAGTGTACAGAAAGTCGATCCTGTATATTGGTCAGATATAGGGGGTCTTGAGGAAGTCAAGGTATTATTGAACAATAAAATACTATCCTCTTCTCTGCATTCTCCTTTCTTTCTTTCTTTCTTTCTTTCTTTTTGTTTTGTCATTCATCATACTTGGTGGAAACAGGAGATCTTGTAACCAAACTATCCTTTTATTTATCTCCCTGATGTAAATAGAAAACATTAGAGGAATCTGTTATCTGGCTTTATAAACACTCGGAAGCTTTCAAGAGGATGGGTATTAGTCCATCCAAAGGGGTCTTACTGTAAATACTCGAATGGATAATTTGTATAAAATTGAACGTTTATTAGAATGTCCTTTTTTTATCTATTTTCTTTTTCTTTTTTCTCTTTATCTCCAAAGATACGGTCCACCGGGAACAGGAAAGACTATGTTAGCAAAAGCCGTTGCAACAGAGTCAGAAGCAAACTTTATGGCAGTGGTAGTCCCGGACCTAATTAAGGGTGAGGTGGGCGAATCAGAAAAGGCCATAGCTAAGGTGTTCAAGATGGCTACAAGATGTAGTCCATGTATTATATTCCTAGATGAACTTGAAGCCATTTTTGGAGCTAGAGAATCAAGCGGAGGACTTGGAAAGCAGGTAACAACAAAAAGAAAGAAAGAAAGAAAAAAAAAAAAGCTTAGAATAAAATGAAAGGAAGGCATGGATAGAAGAGTGTAAGAAGATAAGAGAAAGTACTTTATTACTAACCTATGACAATCTTTTTTTTTTATAGATAATTTCCCAGTTGCTTCTAGAGATGGACAACTGTGGAGAGGGTGTCGTCGTCCTTGCAGCTACAAACCATCCAGAAGTCATTGATTCATCTATTTTACGGCCGGGTATGGTTAAACGTTGGCTGCATCCTTTCTAGGATGGACCATCACGTACTCATTAAATAAGAAATAGGACCTGACTCCTTTCTCTCCTTACTCTGCCTGCCTAATTCTGTCCTCTCTATTTAGGGCGCCTTGATAGGCTGGTGTACGTTCCACCACCAACATTCGAGGAACGCGTTGCTATTCTGCAGATCTTGAAGCAGTCCACTCGCATCTCAAGTTCGGTTGATCTACGGACTGTGGGCAATTTGACTAACTGCTTCACAGGTGCTGACATCAAGGCTCTAGTTCGCAGATCTGGCTTGCTCGCATTAAGAGCCAATAGGGTAATTTTTTAGTTTATAATCAAAGAATTAAAGTTGTGTTCGAGTATTTAACTTTTTACACTATATTTCTACTATCTCTTTATGCATGCAGACGAGTATCGAGCCTCAGGATTTCTTTACCGCATCATCGGAGATCCGGCCTTCAGTCAACCAATTTGACTTATTACGATATGAAAATTTTCACCAGTGATCATTCTATCGAGCGCAAAATAAAATAAAATAAAAAAACCTCCTTGTTGAGTTGCAAATCTTTTATATTATATAAATGTATTTTTTTTATTTAGGTCGCCATAATAATATATAACATGACACATGAGATGTATTATATTGTACAGGAAGCTATTGTTACATAGTTGAAATTATACGCTCTGGATCAAATTAGAATGCTCCCTGGCCAGTGGAGCTGTACTCCGAGAGCATGGCCGCTGTTAAGGATGGCTTCATTCCTGCAAGTGACTGTCTAAAATCTTGCGCATTCTACAGGTTACAAAGACGAAGTTGAATAACATTAGATAACAGAAAAAGAAAAAAAACTAGTACAAAAATGTCAGCATAATTGACTTACAACTAGTTGAAGAGATGATACTGAATCATCTTTCGGCATTGTCTCCGTCGTATAATCGCTCCTGGCTAGGGCTCGTGTCCTCAAAGCAACTAAAGCTGCCTCTCTGCAGGCATTCTGTAGATCCGCTCCTGTGTACATCTCGGTCTAAATGCGTCAAAAAAAGAAAAAAAAACAAAAAAAAAAATGTTAGCTTATCTCCAACAAATTCTCTTTTAGGAGTAATTAATGCTCTCTTATTTCGGTTACCGTTTGTGCAATAAAGTCCAGATCAACGTCGTCAGCTAGAGGAATATCCTTTGTGTAGATACTGAGGATCTGTTTACGGGCTACCAAGTCTGGTGGAGGGACCTAGCCATATTTATCCAAAAGTAATCATGCTTAGTAAAATGTGTGGTCAAATAAAAAAATAAAATAAAAAAAGAGATAAAAGTAAGGGCTAGAGGTATGTAAACTCACATATATGACCCGATCGAATCGTCCTGGTCGTAATAAAGCCTTGTCAATTAGATCCACACGGTTGGTAGCAGCGACTATCAGAACCCCTGTCGCATTTTCCACGCCGTCCATTTCATTCAGCATAGTTGATAGTACTCTTTCTTGGACGCTGTCCCTACCGGCACCACCACTATCTGCAGAAAAATTTCTCTTCCCTACAATTGTATCAATCTCATCAAAAAAGACAATGGACGGAGCCGATAGTCTCGCTTGATGAAATGTCTCTCGAATAGTCTTTTCAGAGTCACCTACATAGGATGAGTAAAGGGCTGCACCATTCACAGATAAAAACGACGCTCCCGAGTTGGTAGCAATAGCCTTGACAAGTGTCGTTTTACTACATCCTGGCGGTCCATACAACAGAATACCTCGTGGCGCTTTTAAGCCTAGTCGTGAGAATGTGTCCTTGTAAAGCACGGGCCATTCGACTGCTTGGCGGAGCTGAGTCTTAACAGACTCTAAACCACCAATATCTGACCATTGTACTGGCTCTACGACAACAGCATACCCGCGCTGCAATGAAGGCGCATTCATCCTGAAAGCTCGCTTAAAATCACCCATGGTCACGCTAACATCTATGGCCTCTCCAGTAGCTGCAGCAATAGTCTCCCGATGAATCGCTGCCAGAGCACTTTCCCGACAAAGTGCCTCTAGGTCTGCGCCCACAAATCCATTAGTCATCCGAGCCAGAGTCGTCAGTTCATCTTCTTTCAACAAGTGGGGCATATCCTTGATTAAGCTCTCAATAATCCTTCTTCGATCCATTTCGCCGGGTACATCGATCTTAATTTCACGATCGAAGCGCCCAGGCCTCCTGAGCGCCGGATCGATTGAATTAGGTCGATTCGTCGCTGCTATAACCACTACCCTTCCCCTAGAAGTCACACCATCCATCAGCGTTAACAGTTGTGCAACTACTCTAGATTCGTGGGCCTGTGCATCCGTTCGGTGCGGTGTTAATGCATCTAGTTCATCAATGAAGATCATGACAGGCCTCTTGAGATCCTCCATGGCGATCCGGCTCGCTTGATCAAATTTTTGGCGCAACTTTTCTTCGCTTTCGCCTACATAAGGTCCAAAAATTTCGGGTCCATAAATGGTGATCATTTGAGCATGACAAATATGCGCCACTGTAGAAACTAGTAAAGTTTTGCCCACACCAGGAGGCCCATGCAAGAGAATACCCTTAGGGCACTCAATGTTGAGACGCGCAATGAGATCGGGAAACAGTAGGGGGTATGAAACAACTTCGAGGAGAGCTTGAATCGGCTTCTCAAGGCCAGGAAGCACCTTTAAGTTGCGATCTAAATCCATAGTATTTTTGTTTGAAACTGTGGTCTTGGATGCAGAGCATGTGGTCCCTGTTGTCTTTGCTGATGCTGTAATGAGCTGACTCTCTTTGGTGATCGTGACCATTGTGCCCTTCACTACAAGAAGAGGGCCTTCTGATGGCGATGTAGACTTGACCTTCACATGCATTGAAATAAAAGAGAAACAAGGAAGACGATGTTAATTTGCGATAATGAAAATAAAATAAAATAAAATAAAATAAAAGCTCAATGGGTTCATTCGAGTATCGTGTAAGCCTACCGCGATAGAAAGGCCTGCGTGCTGATCCTCTATAGTGAAGCCTTCCATGAGGATCAAATTCTCTAGTAGTTTGTGAACAAACTAATTAAAGCATTTTTGATTCAGCCAACAAAGACCTATCTTCATAGAAGCATGCTTTGACTATCAAAAATAGAAAAGTTCCTTCCAATGTATTCCTGCTCATCACACTTACGTTCCGTTTCAACATATCTGTGGTCTCCTCATAAACAGCTGCTTCACCACTCAGGCGCCCATTCCGACGGAGTAGTGTTACATCAACTTGAAGCTGTTGCGCCTTTCTTACTGATGATTCAGATAGCACACTTAACTCTAAGGTGACATTATGCCGCAACAAGCTTTTTAGTCCTCCAGATCTCACAGACCTTATAAAGCATTAGTTGAAAACTCACTGAGGTTGCAAGGCATTTTAATGATTTACTCACTGTATCGAGTTCCTTTCGGTACATTGGTGATACTCTGATGATCTGCAGTATTCACTTTCAAATCTTTTGTACTATCCACTCCTCTTGCTATATATCGATCGACCAAAATTTTATCCCCACAGTCATAACGGGCTGGCCAAACCCGGCAAAGGATCTGATCTTCTGCTGATTCCAGCTGAACCCATTGTCCTACTTTCAATCCCTTGAATCGTTTTGATGAAATCCGGCAGCGAGCCGTATGTCGGTCGCAGTAGTCTGCTGGTAAAAGTTGGTAATCCTCTTTCTCACCCATTCAGCACCAATTGTTCAAGTCAAAGAAAAAAAAAAAAAAGCCTAGCAAAAACCACTCCTCTTATAAATATATGAGGCAATGGTTAAGGGGTGCTATGGATCTACTTCATGTGTTGTCTCGCACAGCTTTTTCATTGAAGCTTTTGCATGTCATGACAACCAAGAAGAGTAATGCGCTCAAAAGACAGCAGTATGGCATAGCATTGCCCTTACTATGCCTGCAGCAGGATTCACTTCAGCCATCACTGGAGACCAAGGATCAGTGTGCCCAGAAACAAATATTGCGTTCTCGTTGGAAACCCCTGAACGAGATACTCAGATACGTCTCCATATGGACCCGCCAGCTGTATCCTCAGAGTGGAAATCTGGTAATACCTCCAGAGCTTATCCAGGCAGAGTTCCATCCGCTTGGGAGATCTGTATGGGTCAAAAATGAAAACGATATGGAGAAACTCTTTCGTCAGGGCTTCTTTGGCAAGGGTACACTCTCTCGCAGTGAGGCGACCTGGAGGCAAAGAATCGCTGGTGACGCACAAGGTAGGAAAAATAAGTCCTGAAAGAGGTTCTTTGGAGTCGACAGCCATAGCAATAATAATTAGGGACTTTTGTTTGAACTTTTCATGCCGATTACTATTTCAGAAAGATTTTATTACTTCTAACTCTTTTGTTTCTTTTTTTTTAAAGGGATGCGACTTGAAGACATTACTCGTCAGCGGCGCATCGAACGCGCACGATTGAAGGAGCAAAAGACAAGCTCTCCAAGCGGCTTATTACCTACACAAACAAGCGGAGACCCCTCACCGTCGTCGTTAAAACCATCTGTAATACCTTTAATAGATACGGATACTACTTCTAGTGGCCAGTTACAGAGCACAGCCGCACCATCAAAAATTACATCCAGGGATGCTATAGCGACTGATGGTAAAAAGAACATAAATGCAAAAAATTCTGAGGAAAACTATGAGCATCTTCAGCTCTCACTTGAGGAAGCCATGTTCCTCGTGTTTGCGATTGAGTGTATTTATATCACAACCGCCGCAGCAACAACTACAACAAAACCAGTAACTATGTCTATACAAGAATGCTGGCTCAAGTTCATAAAAGCCTGTAATGTGAATCCAACAATGGAAATTACTGTCGACAATCCCTTCATTGTCCGATATGCCGCTTACCATCATTATCGTAGTCAGGGCTGGGTTGTTAAGGATGGACTGAAATATGGATCAGATTTTCTACTCTATCGAAAAGGCATGGTCTTTGGACATTCGCAATATGCCATCAAAGTAATCTCTTGTAACAGTCAAGACGAACATCAAATTGGCGCCTCAAAGCCCCTAACAGGTACTTTATTACAGCCATTCTTGTCCTCGACTCCTGGTATCTGTCAACCTCATCCTGCTCTTTCATGGCAATGGCTTTTAACCATTAATAGAGTTGTCTCTCAAGTTCAAAAGGTATTCAACATAAAGTTCATCATATCACAAATGTCTCGAAGTCATTTTCCATTCATTCTTACCGTAGCATTATTTTCTATTGTTATTATTCTTTTTATTTTTAGACAGTTATTTTATGTCATGTACTATATCCTTCACATGCTACAAAAAAACAGTTATCTCACCCAAGGACCGCCCTTCCTCTCTACAAAGTCGCCGAGATAGGTATCAAGCGCTTCATCCCAGAAAGGAATCGTACATAGCACCAATAAAGAATGTTACGAGAAATAAAGAAATGAACCTAAAGCCATATTAGAATAGGGGGAAAATGTATTCTGTATCTTAAAAGCTCAAAGCTTGCTCTTGGCACCAATAACACCGAGTTCTTGACCGATATCGATAAAGGCGTTAGCAGCCTGACGAATTTGTTCCTCAGTGTGTGCAGCTGACAGCTGGACACGAATGCGTGCTTCTCCCTTGGGGACGACAGGGTATGAGAAGCCAATGACATAGATACCGCGCTGCAACATCTTGTCGGCAAACTGGTTAGCAAGGCGAGCATCACCTAACATGATGGGTGCGATAGGGTGGTTATCGCCCTAAAATCGTAGGAAATATATAATAGATACTGTTAGTACACTACTGCGAGTAAATAGCTGTCAATAAAGGGGAAAAGTCAACTACAAATGCTCACCTTGATAGTGAATCCAGCTTCGGTCAGTAGCGAGCGAAATAGCTTTGTATTTCCCCACAATCTATCAAACAAGCCGTTTGTCTTTGCGCTATCGATCAAATCTAAGGCAGCACTGGCAGATCCCACAACTGCTGGTGGCAAGCTGTTGGAGAACAGATAAGGGCGAGAACGGTTACGGAGCAGGTCAATCATATCCTTGCATCCAGTTGTATAACCTCCTGCTGCGCCGCCAAGAGCCTTTCCAAGAGTCGAGTTGACAATATGGACGCGATCCTGGACGCCAAAGTGCTCTGCAGTACCACGGCCATTGGGGCCTAGGAATCCTGTCGAATGGCAATCATCAATAAAAATCAAGGCATTGTACTTTTCTGCGATATCGCAGATCTTGTCCAAAGGTGCAAACTTGCCATCCATACTGAACACGCCATCTGTCGCAATCAACTTTAAGCGGGCACCAGCTTTGTCTGCCTCTTGAAGTTGGGTCTCAAGGTCTGGAAAAAGAAGGGAAGAAAAGAGGAATCACGGAAGACTTATTTAGTCCATTTCTTTTTTTTTTTTTTTTTTTTCCTCGGTTACATTGAGAAAAAATGGCCAGAAGATGTAATTCCCGTAGCATGTAATACGCACCTGCCATATCGCAATTTTTGTAGCGGAAGCGCTTAGCTTTGCAGAGGCGGATCCCATCAATGATACTGGCATGATTAAGAGCATCAGAAATAACTGCATCTTGGTCTGTTAAGATGGTCTCAAAGATGCCGGCATTGGCGTCAAAGCATGAGGCATAGAGGATGGTGTCTTCTGTGCCGTAAAATTCTGTGATCTTTTTCTCAAGGTCCTTGTGAATATCCTTTTAATACGATTATGATGCATAAAAATCATGATAGGGAATAAGATGTAAGTAATTTGATCATTCATGTTTAGCACAGCCCCGTTCCTTCTTTACCTGGCATAGCAAACGCCGCATTTCCCCAGACGAATATGATTTGTTCGTTAATTAAATGCCTATTTAGAGTTACTGCAAATTTTCTCACGGTACACCCCAGTCTCACTTTTTTGCACATCATGTCCTGACACTTTTTCTTCTGCCAGCCAAATTAAAATAAAAAAAAAATTGAATTAAAATGAATCTAGCCAATACCTTCTTTTTAGTGACACCCCACTCCCCAAAATTGCACAACAACTTCCAAACAAACTCTTCTTTTCTCTCTTTTCAATACCTGAGTACCACAAATGAAGCGGACACTACTCAAGCCAGATCCATGGGTATCCAAGTATTGTTTTGAACGAGCAACGACCTCGGGATGATCTGCAAGACCTAGGTAGTTGTTAGCACAAAAGTTGATCTGTGGAGTAACTTGACCGCTTCCACCTGCAACCTTGATAGCAGAGTTCTGAGGGGAGACAATGACTCGCTCAGACTTATAAGTGCCAGCTGCTTTGATGGATTCAATCTCTGACTTGAGGATCTGACCGAACTGCAATTTTGCTTTAGTGCTAGCCATAGTTCTGGTCTGAATTTTGAAAGAGACAACAGGCGAAACTAAAGCTTGGCGAGTAAAGTTCAAGACAGAGAGCGACACAGCACGACGAAGCATATCCTATTAGATGGGCTTACGAAGAGAATGTAGTAAAAAGTAATGAATGGAATGAAGAGAAGCATTGGAGCTGTAAGCTGTTTGAAATTGTCGAAATACCCTGTGGCTTAATCCTGTTACTGTCAGAACAAAATGAAAAGAACTCTCATCCTAAAAAATTTCCATTGGCATTAGAACATGGCGGGGATAACGGCTCTTTATTTATTTTCTTGACAAAAATTTCTATCCAGTCGTGTTGTTGAGCTGTACATTTAGTAGTGGAGATACCGTTCCTGTAATCTTAAAATAATGTTAGGGGGGTTTCAAAGTTGGACATTTGCCGAAATAAGACAGACAATCCAATTTTTATTTTATTTTTTTCAATAAACATTTCCCCTGGATCTTCGCTTCCAGTTTGTAGAAGGGGTAACCCTCAATTTTTTTCTTTTAGGTTGAGTGAACCCCGTCAAGGGTTACTTAGAAATAGCCGCCTATTTATCTGACCAAATGTTCAAGTTTGAAACCCCCAATGTAACCCGCTCACACTACATCTAGTCAGTGGCAAGTATATTTAAAACAAGAAGCAAAAAATAACTCTTTTTAAGACTAGCTTTCGTCTCAATCTTTTCAATAATTAACTGCCTTGTTTTGTTGATCACATAACACAAACAGAGTAATGAGGAAAATACATTGAAAAGGCTCTGGGTTCTAGGACTTTCAACATATCGCAACCATATGGTGCAAATATAAAAATACATAAAAACAGCATCCATGACGCCATGTCTATGGGAATACAAAATAGTCAGCAAATTAAAATGCTGCTCTCCACGTTGGACCCTTTGGTGCTTACATGTCAGTCGCTAGCTCGTTAATATTAATATTAGATGAGGGCTTGAAACTTTTTTTTTCTTCAATCACTGTTGCTCCGATGCATAACATGAATGAATACAATCTATGCGTGAGCATGTGGAGAACAAGTGCTCATCGAAAACTGTATTATAAAATAGGTCTCCACCTCTCATATCTCTCTCTTTCTCTCCTTTCTTTCTTTTATTCTTCCCCCAACCACCTCGCCCTTCGCCTCCAACACCATTCCCCCCCCCTCCATCTTTACAGCTTTTTTCCCACTGTTGTAGCCGTTCAATTGGACCTCATCACCAGATAGACTCTCCTTTCTCTTTTCTATTTTTCAGTTATTCTTTGTAAATCATGGCCACTACTGATAACTCTACCTACATTCAACCCATCATCTCAACTGATGGTACTCTTGGCCATTTGACCCCTGAACAAACAGAGACATTGAAGCAGTTCTGGGCTTGTCTTTATGACATATTCGATGGCAAGACGGCATTTGATCAAACCATCCCCACTTCGTTTAAAGGCCAAGCTCAAGAAGAACCGAATGCCCTTGTTCAAAAATCAAGCTGGTTTGGACGTGGGAAGCCTGCTTCTGAGAGTGGTCCAGTTGTACCACGCTTCACGGGTGAAGATCTGAAGAAGGCTTATTGGAAGCTGACTATGATGGATCATCCAGACGTTGTTATACTCAAGGTAAACAATAATAAATTCAACAACAATAACAATAACAATAACAATAACAACAACAATAAGCAACAAAAAAAAAAAAATGTTTATCTCTGTTCTAATTTGTGTATATGCCTCTCTATTGAAAAATATCATTCAGTTTATCCGTGCTCGTAAATGGGTTTTGGATGATGCCCTCAAGATGTTCTTGAACACTTTGAAATGGAGGATTGTCGAGCGTCTCGATGAACTAATTGAATTGTCAGACGTCGAACTGGATGCCAAATATCCAAAGTTCCTTGAACAATTGCACAAGGGTAAAGGGTACCTTCATGGTGCAGATCCTTTGGGCCGCCCCCTGACTTTCATCAATCCACGCTTCCACCACAAGGCCGATCAACCTTCTGAGACTACTTATCGCTTCACACTCTATGTAAGTTTTGAGCCCAACCTTGAATATAACCAAGCCACATGTCATGTATTTTTTTTGCTTACCATTTCATTTCTTTTTTTTTTTTTTGTATAACAGAATATGGAGCATGGCCGTACACTTCTCCCTCAGGGCACTGAAAATGTCATTGTAATCTTTGATCTCTCCAACTTTGGTCTCGACAACATGGACTGGGGCTTCGTTCGTCTCTTTGTTCAATGCTTCGAATCATACTACCCGGAGACCCTCGGAGTCTGTGTCGTCCATCGTGCTCCTTTTGTATTCTGGGGTCTCTGGAAACTCATCCAGCCCTTGCTTGATCCTGTTGTTGCTTCCAAATTTGTGTTCACACGCAATAATGCTGAGTTACACAAAATAATTCCACGTGATCGATTGCCCATTAACCACTTTGACGGTCTGGATGATTGGACATATGAATACATTTCTGCACAAGAGAACGAGAATGACCACATGAAGGACTCTGCAAAGAAAGAGGAGCTTTTGAGGGAGCGCCATGAGCTTGAGGCAAAGTTTGATATTGCCACCAGGGCCTGGATCAAGGAATCTGAAGGAACTAGCTCTGATGAGAGGGACGAAATTGCCAAGAATATTAGGGAACAATATGCCCGACTCAGCCCATATATCCACGCCGCCAGCGTTTATCGTCGACGGGGTGTCGCTGTCAATGGACAGATCAACTGGACTTATAATATCAAGGATGATAATTAAGATGTTTAGATGTGTCTGTGTATGTATATTCCATATAAAATCATAATCATTTAACCCACTAAAAAAGAATAGAAATTAAGAGTAATAAGAGTAATAAAACTTCTCAAACATGACCCAAGTAATACTCAGACCATGTTGTTCTCATGGATACGTTCATGTATTCACTTAAATATGCATACTTTCTTCCAGCATTGCGTTTGTGTTTGAATCAACAGGACGATTGTAGAAGAAAGATTGCTTGGAGAGGATCCTGCGACGAGTTTGATTCGAGATCATCATTGGCCTGCGGTCACGTCTCAGAAGATCATTTTATTCCTCGGCGGAAATCCTGCGACAATGCCCATTGCGTTTAACTCTTTCACGTTCCGTTTTTCTTACTGGATCATTACGATCATTGCAGAAACCCTTCCCAAATGTGTAAAAAAAAAAAAAAAAATATCGAGTGCAATCTTTGAGCTCTAAGATACAAATATATATCTACAGAACTCGATATCCAGGCTTTCTTTTTCTCTTTTTTATTAACTTTATTGATTTTCTCTATTATCGTTGATCTTTTATTCATCCAAATTCATTCTACATCCACTTTATCCCACAAAAGAACATCCACTGTACTCAACAAATGCTTGGCCTTTCATCCAACCCCATACATAGCATGCCCATTGAAGCTACGAAGGCCATCGTTCCTCTTGGCATTGGACTTGCCTCTGCAGCATTCTTGGCCATGAAGGCTGTCGCAACTCCAATGTGCACAGATGACAAAGTAAAAATAATGCAAAGGAGTACTCTTTTCTGCTATTTCATTCCTATACCATCATTGAACTATCGTTACCTTAATCCCCTTCCTTATTTATATATTTTTATTTTTGTAGGTCCCTATGGTCCCTCTCAGACCGGGCGATTCCTCACATGATAATGAATACAATGAGGACCCAGAAGCGTTCGCCAAGCGATGTGAAGAAGAATATGGTTCAATGTTCAACATACATCTGTTCGGTTCGCCTTACACCGTCGTCTCTGAACCTTATATCCGCGAAGTTTGCACTTCTGGGGCCTTCTCTCATCTTGAAGCATTTGATGAGGTCACAAACGTATTGGCATATTTTGATACTGTTCGAAAAAGCAACAAGGATAATGGCCTTCAAACTGTACATGCTATTGTCCGCAACTGCCTCAATCCCCGCTTACCCATGTTTGCTCCAAAGATCGCAAGGGTGATAGAGGAAAACTTCGAACAGGAATTGAGCCGTTGTCCTGTTGAAAAGGGGGAGATACTAGCAAGGGAACCTTTTCACTTGATTCATGAGCCAATTGCAAAAGCAAGTATGTATTTTATGTAGGAATGATCACTTTTTTTTCCTCCTTCATTATTTGGGATTAGTATACTGATGATTAGTGAACATAATTTTATTTTATTTTTTTAACTTTGTTAAAATTTAGTGGCACACGTTTTCGTTGGTCCTGAGATTGCCAAGAGCAGTCAAGTCATTGAGGTATTTATGACTGCCACTATGGAATTTGGACAGTTGATTGACATTAACACTCCACACTCGAAGTGGCACACACTTGCACTTCGATTCCATCACAAATCCCTCTACAACCCACTCCGGAAGCATCTCCAAGTCCTGATCGATGCTTCTATGCCTGTTATTCTTGAACGCCGTCGACTTGAAGCTCTGGCGAGCGAGGCTGGTGTTGAATGGGAACGACCTAATGATATCCTTCAGCATTTGCTTGATGACGCCGACAAGTATGAGTTCGTCGACCTGGAAGACGTTTGCGCTCATATACTTATTCTTATTATCATAAGTGTCCATACGACAGCAGACGCCGCCAACAGTATGCTCTACTACATGGCGGCATTTCCACACTCCATGGACAAGTTATTCGAAGAGCAGCAGCAGATCCTCAATGATATTCAAGTGGAGCGCGAGCATGCCCGGCAAGAATGCTTGAAGAAGGGAGAGCCCATCAATGACCATTTGGACCCTGCACATGACAGAGACCTGCCAGTAGCCGCGGTCAAGAAGATGGTTCATTTGGATTCCTTTATACGAGAAATGTTTAGATTTCGCATTGAGCCTTTGTCTGTGACTGTAAATCAACGTGCGCTCAAGGATTATATCTTTTCAAATGGTGTTAAGATTCCCAAGGGCGCAAAGGTTATTATCAATACGAGATCTGGTCATACAGGCCCTGAAGTAGGTGAGGATGCGACAGAGTTTAGGCCATGGCGGTTCGTCGACAAACCTAAAGCTGCGGTCAAAGTTGGGCCTGATTTCCTGCCCTTTGGCCTGGGAAGGTAAAAAACATTCGCCTTTTTCAATCCTATGAATGCTTTTTTTTTTTTTTTTTTTTTTTTTTTTCATCATGAATTTAACGTAAAAAGAAAAACCTTTTTTAAACAGGCACGCTTGTCCAGGACGATTCATGGCTATAATGGAGATAAAAATCATCGGTGCCTTAATAGTTACCAAGTTCTTCAAGATAGAAATGCAAGATCCTTCCAAGACAAAGATGGCTCTTCATGCCCGTCTTGGCGAGCCTATCCCCAACGGGTTGAAACTCTTTATTCGCTAATAGATGGGTAGCTCACCGTGAACCACTTGATATCTCCCAAACAGTTTATTCTTACCCTTACATGATACAAATAAAACAATAACTTGAATAAAAAAAATAAAATAAAAAAAAAATAAAAAAATAAAAAAATAAAAAAAAAAAGGCTTTATTGATTATAAGAAAAGATGGGAGAGTTTCTCTTGGTTCTCTGAAACTCACAAGTCTTCGATATGCACAGGATAGACCAAGCTCTCTGTGGGTACCAGTCTAGATGGGAGTTTTTTGGATGACGCAAACTTTTTCTTGCAGAGCTTCAAATCATTAGTCTGTACAAAATTCAGTAGAGCCTGCGTTGTATGGCTCATTAAATACGCGAACAAATCCTACATGATAGCGAAGAAAGACGAGTGAGTAATAAACAACGTCAGATGGCTAAAGATTGCGATTTCGCCAGTAGAGACAATAAGACCATGTTATATCACATATATATACCATCTCTTTATTGTCGCGACTGAAAGGACCAAGCACCCATTGAGGAATAGTTGTGGGGCTTCCAGAAGGTGGTTTTCCAACACCAAGACGAAAGCGGACAAAATCTGTAGTCTCTAAGATGGTTGCAATGCTTTCTTGACCTTTCTGACCTGCCAGACTCTTTAGATCGCCCCCATCTAACAATACATGACACGCAGAAATAGTTGAGGTGATCAGGAAAACGGAAAGCACATAACTGAAGCCAAATTGCAGTTTTATTTACTTTGAATGGCCAAGGACCCGGGTAAAGTGTTGATATCGTCCGAAATCACAATTAGCTTCTTGGAGTCCGTCAATTGATAATAATCCATGACCTTCTTGACAGCTACTCCCGACTCATTCATATAAGTCAGTGGTTTTGCAAGGACTATCCGCAGCGAATTCTACTAATCAAAAAATAAAATAAATAAAGCTATACAAATTTGAATGATTCCTTGCCGCAGTAGCAATAAAGTTAAGAGACCAGAAACGAAATTCCTTACTGAGACGCTACCCTTTTGATATGAGAAAACGACATCATGAACATCAGCTATAATTGATAAAATTGTTCATCGGAATGTGTGCAAATTGTTAGCCCAACGCAGACACTTTGGTAACATCGGCTTGAGAATAAAAAAAAAAAAAAAATTCAGGCATTTAGCTTTACCTGATAATGCCATCCTACGTTGGAATACTGGAGGAACATTCGACTTTTGGTCCAAAGCAATGACATTTGCGAGATAATCTATGAACAAAAATCCAGCTTTTTTTTTTTTTTTTTTTTTTGAAAAAGTCGACATATTAAGCTAATGTAGTAGATTATAAAGCAACAATGTCAATGGAAGCTCATACATCATTGGGTCAAGTACCATTATGACGAGTGGTTATGTACTCTTCGCCTAGATTACCCAGCCCAACAAGAAGGAAATCAACAGGTCGAGTGGCCATGTGAAATAGAGTGTAGTGTTGGGTAGTATTGGAGCGAGCGTGTTTAAGAGAACGAGTGAACAATGGTGAGACCATGAATTTATAAGTTTCTATGCACACGTGTTTTGTTGAGGCAAAAGACTTTTTTCTTAAAAAAACAAGCTTAATATATGGGACGAGATGTTCAATAGAATTAAAAAATATTTATTAATGTACAGTACACATTCAGCTTCTTTTCTTAAGCTTCATAAATATTAGCTTAGCAATATTCCTCGTCGAAGCATCCAACTCTGACTGGGCCCTCCTTGACACCACCAATGGTCATGGCGGCGTTGATCAAACCTGCGATACCAACACCAGCAATCAAACCACCACTGACAGAGTACATGAGGCGTTCGTGAGATCTGATGTTGGTGCGCTTCCAGATGGCAGAAGCGAGCCAACCGCAGAGGATGGCGACAGGGTAAACAGGTGAAGGGTTGATGAATCCAAGACCAACAGCGTTCAGGTTGATCCAGTAAGGCTTCCATGCATCAGGGACGAACTTGACACGAACAATAACGTTGACGACTCCAAGGATACACAAGACGATGGTCAAAATCATCGACTCTCTTGGAACGGAGCCCGTACCAGTCAAGAGTTTGCACACATTCTCCCATGCAACGACAGCAGGGGTTTCGAATTGACAGTTTTTAATGCTTGAATCAAGCACACATGGGTAGGCCTTGGTGTAAAGCAAGAACAGAGGGATGGCAACAGCAATAGCAAAGACTGATCCAACCACCTGGGCCCAGAACATGGCCTTGGGAGAAGCATTGAGCAACTGGGCAGTCTTAAGGTCTCCAACCATGTCAACAGACTGAGAGCAGACTGAGGCAGCAATGTTGGCGCACATCAAGTTGGTCTTCTGAACAGTGGCAAGATCGGCACCAGGAACACGAGAGAAAACTAGCTGAGTGACCTTGGCAACAGCTCCAGTAGGGTTGATATCGGTCTCACCTGAGGCTTGAAGACCAACAAAGGCGAGCATGAACGACAGAATGAGGGCTCCAAAAGTAGCATAGATGGGAACATTAAAGCTCACTTTCATGACGATGATAGTAACAATGCCGGAAACAAGCAAGCCGCTGAGCCACCACCAGGTAGGAATCAATTCGTGAGCAGGAGTAGTATCTTTAGAAACATAGTCAGTATTCTGTTCCACAGCTCCCTTCTTTTGCAGCTTGCGGATCAAGTTGCGAGCTTCGTGGACAGCAGACAAAATACCATGCTTGAGTGACTCGTAGCGAACTCCGAGTTCAGTGAAAGCAGTGAAGACCATCATTCCGACACCAGGCCAAAGGAACCATGACTGAGCAGAACCAATGGCTGGTGGAGGAGGAAAGCCACCACGTCCGGTCAAATAGCCGGCAGAGGTCATGAGAGGACCAGCAATACCAAAGGCAATCAGCTCTCCTAACAAGAACGAGAAGACAGTGCTTCCAGGAGTCATCAAACCAGCGCCAAAGAAGGCCCAATCCCAGGAGAAGGCCCAGCCCCATACCCTATCAGCATTCATCAATGCATCGTAACCAGTAGCCTTGCCAATGAGGAAGAAGATGTGAATAGTCGTGAAGATTCCAGGAATGAAGAATCCGATAACAGCCCAAACCATTGCAAAGATGAAGGAGGTCATCATAGCCCTGCCAGCATCACGAGCATCCTTAGCAGCTGCGGAACCGGCCCTGTGCAAGTTCTTGATGGTCTCAGCAGCGGCACGTGGGGTGGGGAAAACGAGATCCTGGTTGATGACGAAGTGAGAACGGAGGGGAACAGCAAAGAGCATACCGAAGAATGCAGCACAGGCAGTCCAAAGGAAAAGATCAGCAATATGGTCCTGAGGATCTCTGCTACCCATAAGACCCATGCGGTACATGGCGGGAATAGCAGTGACAAAACCGTTGGAGAGACCTCCAGAGGAAGTAGCGGCAGCTTGGCAGACGGCGTTCTCTTTGGGTCCAAACACAGAGCCGGTAACCTTGGACATGGATTTAAGGACCAAGAAACCAAAGATGGAACCCCAGAGGGCAGCACCAAAGGACCAACCGATCTTTAGACCCAAGTACAAGTTACTTGCAGCAACAACGCATCCCAAAAGTGAACCGACAATCGATGCACGCCTAATACCAAGTCGTTGGAAATGAGGCGTTAATTTTTTATAATAAAAACAAGAATAGAACAAATTAGGACTGACAATCGTCTAGTCATCTTACCAAGTGAACTGCTGGGGCTCATAAACAAACTCCTCCTCTTCGGGATGTTCAGCAAGATCGACAGTTTTGGCTTCAATCTTTTGATCAGGCTCATAGTCGCCATACTGCGACTTTTCATTCACTGGCGAAGCCATGACGAGAAAAAATTATAAATTAATATAGGTGGTATATGGGTTGTAGGGAGGAAAGAGGAGCTGCAGGTGGCGGAATAAGAGGATGAGCAACGAGAGGAGAGGAGAAGGAGGCGGTTATGGTTCTCAAGCGAATGAAGGACGAGGAAACAAAAGAAAAAAGGGGGAGGTCGATCGTTTTTATACCAGAGGATGAATGTCAAAAAGATATCAAGGACTCAAAGAGAGGGCTGCAAGCGTAAAGTTTGAGTTTGGGAGCAAAAAAAAAATAATAATAAAACAAATACATGTACGCCTTCTCACGCGAACGATGCATTTTGAGATGTTCCCAGCAGGTTAGAACCTTCTGTCGATTGGAAGTGAATGAGTGGATAGAAATGTTGATTCATCATGTGGCACCTTCACTGTTGGAGTTCTTTTAGTGTTATTATCGTCGCAAGAGGCGCAATGGTAAGAAAAAAAAAAGAAAAAAAAAACTTTTTTTTCCTCTAGTGTTTCTCTGTCCTAAAAAGGCGAATGTTAAAAATATTATTCAATAATGCTTGTGCGAGCAGCATTGTTCGTTACAGGGTTGTTCTTTCGTCTTTTTTGCAGTACAATCTAGAGAGGCAAAAAAAAAAAAAAAAAAAAAAAAAAAGAGGTGGAGAGGAGGGCGGTTCAATGATGCTTTGAATGTGAACAATCCTTGTTTGTGTAATGGTTGTGTGTGGGTATGTGTGTGAGCACTTGGAACCTTGGTTTGAAAAATGAAAGGGTCTGGCCCAACACCAACAATGCAGAAGAAGAAGAAGAAAAAGAAAAAACCTTCCGGAAGAGTGACCACAGACCTATGGGAAGAGATCCCTTAGAGTTGGGTCAGCCAGTATACTTGTGAAAGAGTGTGAGAGAGAGAGACAGGAAAGAGACACAAAGCGCAACGAAAGAGCCAGGTTTGTTGGTAATGCAATTCATTGGTAAAAGAATTCCAAGAAATAATTTTGAGTAAACAAGGCATAATCATGTACGGATGATATTGCATGGTTTGCAATCACTCCCCACGGTCATTCATTTATGATGCAGATAGTACATAAAATATATGAACGTTCGTATTTTAGTTTACCTTGTATTTAATTCATTTTCCTCTTATCCAATCAATTAAAGCTCTAAAATGAGCACGAAACTTTCTCAGGGTTAAGTGTGTGTTTAATCTTATTTGGCTTACAACCATTTCATGGTCTAAAGACTACAGACATGCATAATCTTAACAGCCTGATTTAGTTCATTATTAAATAATGAGCTTCATGATTATGATTATGATCGTGATTATGAGAGGAATGACTCTCAGTCCACCATCATATGATTCTACACTTGAATGCCCAGCAGTTTCTTCCACATAAAAATGTAGGAAATAAAGGATAATACCTTTTACATTGTGTTCAACGACATGTAGAATGTAGACAAGCACTGGAAGTTTGTATAACATTGTTCTTTTTTTTTTTTTTTAAAAAAAAAAAAGCCCATTTTGTGTGTGGATGTGGATGTATGCACGCACACATGCCTGTGCTCCCATATTATGTCTCGCCGGAACTGTCCGTGTATAAACATGACGGAGGATCGTTCGGATCGACTTCCACTCCATTATAAGCTTCTGTTTGGTGTATGTCTAGAAAAGAAGAGGAACTTTATTTACAAACTCATTTGTTTACATGCATCTTTTAATCGTACCCATGGAATCAAAGCGATTGGTCAAACTCGCACACGGACATCCCTGGGAACAAATCAGTTATCCTCCTATTAAGCATTAAACAATTTAGCTTTCTCGGGCTCGTGAGAACATGAATTACATTAATCTATGGACATGAAAGACTGAAGAAAAAAGAGGGTTGGAAAAGAAAAAAAAAAAAAGGTTCTATTCAACCCTCGCAACATCATTCACGAATGGTCTCATCGCCATCGATCGACGCTAGTCAATCCTGTTAATTAATGTCCGTATTCTTTTGCCATGTGTACAACTTGCCATTCGTTCTGTGCATTGTGTCAGATTTTAACCAGGCACGCTTTTCTTTTTGGTCAAAGCACATTTCACTTGAAAGGGATCATTCCAACCAAATACCATTTATACATTTATATATATAAATATATATACCCTTTGCTCCAACCATCTCTCTCTTTTTTTTTTTTTAAGAGAAAAAAAAAAAAGAAAAAAATCCTTATGCCTATTGTCTGTTTACACGCATGTCCCTGTTCATGTACTCAATAGTATTTGTTCTTCCTATTTTCTCCCATGACTCTGATGAAAACCCAAGTTGAATGGATCAACGGATCAACTCCTATTGAGCTTTAACACATATTCATAGCCCATCATATATATATATATAATAATTATCAACTTGCCACAGAAACGAGGCAAGTAGAAAGTCACTGCGTAATGCAGAAAAGTATTATATAATATTTATAATGAATTGACCATGGAACTCAAATAAAGTAAAAAAGATTCGGAAGCACTTCCGAGCTTCCATGCAGACGGCCATGCGCCACAACACTCTTACCTAAAAACTCTTCTTCTCGCTTCCCCCCTCCCCTCTTTCTCCTTCGAGAGTTGTTTGTTGAGTTGTGTGGAAATACCATGATCACAAGGCTACTTGTCGCAAATAAATGAAATGGATGAACTATTGTAAATCTGTTACTGTTTACGTTCCCTACCACTCATTCCTTTCATTTCAAAACCCCTATCTTTCCTTAAACCAAATCTCTTTCCAAGGTTGAAGTTGTATATTTTGTAAGCAGGCGGTGAATTTATAATACGGTTCTTTTTCTTTTTATCTTTATTTCCGTTACTGTTAATATTGTTATTTTTTATTAGTACAGAAAACATCAAAGAAATTTTGCACGCAATCATATGATAGTTTTTACGAGTTTATTATATTTAAATATCATTATGGTACAAGGTGAAGGAAGCTACAGTCGCCAATAGTTTTTTTTTTTTTTTTTTTTTTTTTTTTTCTCATCGTTTTTTTAGCAGAGAATGCCATCATCACCGCACCCGACTCTAACAGGACCTTCTTCAACACCACCTATGGTCAAAGCAGCATTGAGCAAACCTGCGATACCAACGCCACTAATTAAACCAGCACTGACAGAATACATAAGACGCTCATGGCTCCGTATGTTTGTACGCTTCCAGATATGTCCAGCTGTCCAGCCAACCAGCATGGCAAAAACAATGCTAGGTGAAGGGTTAATAAATCCAAGGCCAACAGCGTTCAGGTTGATCCAGTAAGACTTCCATGCATCAGGGACGAACTTGACACGAACAATAACGTTGACGACTCCAAGGATACACAAGACGATGGTCAAAATCATCGACTCCCTGGGAATGGAACCGTCGCCGGTCAAAATCTTGCAAACATTTTCCCATGCAACGACCGAAGGGGCTTCGAATTGGCATTTCCCAGGAAGATTAGGGTTGAGTACACATGGATAGGCCTGGGTGTAAAGCAAGAACAGAGGGATGGCGACACCAACAGCAAAGACTGATCCAACCATCTGGGCCCAGAACATGGCCTTGGGAGAAGCATTGAGCAACTGGGCAGTCTTAAGGTCCCCAACCATGTCAACAGACTGAGAGCAGACTGAGGCAGCAATGTTGGCGCACATCAAGTTGGTCTTCTGAACAGTGGCAAGATCGGCACCAGGAACACGAGAGAAAACTAGCTGAGTGACCTTGGCAACAGCTCCAGTAGGGTTGATATCGGTCTCACCTGAGGCTTGAAGACCAACAAAGGCGAGCATGAACGACAGAATAATGGCTCCGATAGTGGCGTAAACTGGGACGTCAAAATAGAAATACATGACCAGGATAGTAAAAATGCCTGACACAGCAAGGCCGGAAAGCCACCACGAGGCAGGAATCATTTCGTGAGCAGGGGTAGTATCTTTAGAAACATAATCGGAGCTTCTGACCAAGGCTTCCTTCTTTTGCAGCTTGCGGATCAAGTTACGACCTCCGTGGACAGCAGACAAAATACCATGCTTGAGTGACTCGTAGCGAACTCCGAGTTCAGTGAAAGCAGTGAAGACCATCATTCCGACACCAGGCCAAAGGAACCATGACTGAGCAGAACCAATGGCTGGTGGAGGAGGAAAGCCACCACGTCCGGTCAAATAGCCGGCAGAGGTCATGAGAGGACCAGCAATACCAAAGGCAATCAGCTCTCCTAACAAGAACGAGAAGACAGTGCTTCCAGGAGTCATCAAACCAGCGCCAAAGAAGGCCCAATCCCAGGTAAAGGCCCAGCCCCACTCAGCATCAGCATTCATCATCTTTGTATAGTTGGCAGCCTTGCCAATGTAGTAAAGGATATGGATAGTTCCAAAGATTCCAGGAATGAAGAATCCAATAATGGCCCAGATCATGGCTGTGGCAAAGGAAATCATCATAGCCCTGCCAGCATCACGAGCATCCTTAGCAGCCGCGGAACCGGCCCTGTGCAAGTTCTTGATAGTCTCAGCAGCGGCTCGTGGGGTGGGGAAAACGAGATCCTGGTTGATGACGAAGTGAGAACGGAGGGGAACAGCAAAGAAAGTGCCGAAGAAAGCGGCGGTCATTGTCCAGAGAAGTAGCGATACAACGTCGTCACTTGGAGTCCGGTCCTTCATGAGACCCATGCGGTACATGGCAGGGATAGCAGTTACAAACCCACTGGAGAGACCACCAGAGGCTGTGGCAGCAGTCTGGCAAACTGTGTTTTCTTTGGGCCCGAACACAGAACCTGTAAACCTGGACAAGGATTTAAGGACCAAGAAACCAAAGATGGAACCCCAGAGGGCAGCACCAAAGGTCCAGCCGATCTTTAGACCCAAGTACAAGTTACTTGCAGCAACAACGCATCCTAATAAGGAGCCTACGATTGCAGCACGCCTAGATGAGGTACGTCCAGGGGAGTGAAGCAGAGAGAGAAATGATGTGTTAAAAAAACAAGCCGAAACAGTCCAAGCACGTTATATACCAAACTGTTTTTGTTTTTAAAAAAGTCTCGAGTAAAAATCAAAATGTGCAAGAGCAATTGGGCGTACCAAGTGAATTGGTGAGGCTCATAGACAAACTCATCTTGATCTGTTAGATTGCTTATCTCCAAACTGTCTTCAGTAAGCTGAGTGGCCTTTTCTTGAGTATATTCATTACGTTCTGACTTTTCAGTCGTGTTGTATTTTGATTTTTCAGCCATGATATGCCTATGGGTGAAGAGGAAGGCGGCGATGAGGGCCGTTGATGAAGAGTGTAGGAGCGAGGTTGCGGTATGCGTGATATGGAGGGGCAGGTGAAGAAAGACAATGGATGATCAAAGATGGAGTGAGAGATTCCAAAACGGAGGAGGGTGGAGAGCCTACCCTTTATATGGTTGTTGGATGCCGGTGTCCTCGACCATTGATTTGCAAAATGTAAATAATGCCGTAGCTGCCAGAGTCCTTCTTAAAGGAAATCCAGAGGTCTCGATTGGCATTTGTTTCATTCCATAAAAAACGGAATATGACCCGCTTCGTTTGTGATAGTTTTATTGAATGAGGGGCGGCCAATTAGTTTGCAAAATTCTTCTACCGATTTGATCATCGCTTTAGATTAGAAATATTGTCTCGTGGCCCGCCAACTTTGATCCAAGGCAATTGCTATTTTGGTTCTTACAGGATTAAATTTTCATTGAAAATGTTTCCACATGGTCAAAAGTGATTCTCCTTGGTCATAGATCTGGATCCAACGGAACCTGCTAAACGTTAATCTGCTCAGGAACCCTCGTGGTAATACCTTATCTCGATAGATTAGCTCTATATTGACATTGTTTTTTATGGTCTCAATATTTGTTATCATTATCGGCGTCAAGGAAGTTTTGGAGATAAAATAAGCCTGGTAGTCTTAAAAAGTGCTCACTTCATTTCACTGATGTATGATGTAAGTATATATGTAAATCAAACATATATGGAATAGACAGCTCGGGACTCGTTCCGGTCAAACACAAGGCACTAGCCTGGCTTATGAATGAATAATATTGGGACCGAGAAACTTTAAGACAGTTCACATGAGACAGAAGCGATGGGAGCCTGTTGTTGGCTACGTATCACATTGTATACAGAATACAGTATAAAGTTACCTTGCTTTTAAACGGTATGTCTAGAGAACTTAGAAATAAAAAACCAAAACTTCATTGTCTTGATTTGGATTGCGATGTATGCTTCTTCATATAATCTATAATGGATTATGATGCCAAATCCAGCCCTTTTTCCATTTAAGGGTATTATGTTTCATGTCTGTACGTACAAGACATGTGTCCGTTTTGTGGCTTTTACTCCGACACTTGTCCTGAAATTTGAATTGACATCAAATCCATCGAAATTTTAACAATGTCATCATGGCATGCTAAAGATCTCTTTCTTTCTTCTTTATTTCACGCCTTCATTCCTCCATACATTCATATACACAATAAAACAATAAAACCTACAATACACAGAGTAGACTTACCCTCTCCCCTGACTAAAGCTGAGAAAAATAACGGCACATTCGCATTTTCAAAGGTTCATTCCTGCTTGCTCACTTTCAAAATGACAAACAACAACGAAAAGATTTTATCCAATTTCACCTGCATGGATTTGGAACAAAGCACCAGTCAGACGAAGCCAACCAAGTCAAGTACTCGCACTGGATCCACTCGTGCAGCACCGAGGAGAAAAAGAGTTATTCTGACTGACGAAACGACTCCAGAGCCTTCACCAGTGGCACAGACTGCTAGAGTTAGTGCAAAGTCTTTTAAGCGCCCTAGGCGTTGTGAGGCTGATTCTTTATCCTCAAATTTCCTTCACTCCGGCCCATTGACAGAGGAAGAGCTGGCCCTGGCGAACGCACGGAAGGAGTCGGCGAGAAGTGTGCTGCAGATGATTTTAGATGATCCAGATTCATCGACGACAGTGAATCAATATAAGACACAGCTCCGGCTGTGGGAGGTATGTTGGATCATCAAAATGTCGCTATGAGCTATCTCAGACAGGCTATCAAACTAGACGACTTGGCTAATTCTCTTTTTTGTTTTTAGCAATACTGCAATGAAAATTATCAAGGTGACTGTAGCGTCGATGCGAAACGCATGCTTGAATACTTCACAACGGTTGTCTTCAAGCGAACAGTAAAGCGATTGATCGGCACAGATCGTTGCTATCGTGGCGCTATTGGGTATGCCCAGCAAGGTGGAGGAGATTCTTCGAATTCTCAGGCTGGGGAAGACGCAGTCTATGAGGGAGAAGAGATCGACGAATTAGTCGAGGCAGATATCGACGAACATGAACTAAGCGACATGGAGCAGAGACTGGAGACATTAGATAATAGCGAGCAAGTTGATGACGACGACGGCCAAAGCATAGACCAAGGTCAACAACAGGGACAGGGACAGGGTCAGGAACAGGGTCAGGAACGGAGACAGGGTCAGGGGCAGGGACAGGAACAAGGACAGAAACAGGAACAGGATGAAGATCTGGAGCTTCAGCTGAGGTCATTAGCACAGAGAGGTAAGAAGGCTCCTCCCTCCTGGGATAATATGGAGCCACCTGAAGGAGTCGACCCACATCAATGGCAGATTGATATAGCATTGAATGATGAGGAGCGAGCATCACATGAAGCTGTAACTGTTGGGGGTTCAAGCAAGAACATCACGCCGAAGCGGAAGACTGCAGCCGTTATCAGGACTGAAAATGAAAGAGAACAAGGTATGTAAAGATAACCATGTATTAATATATAAATTGTCAGTACTGGGATCCAAACCTTTGGGAAGGCTCCGCTATCACGCGTACCCCAGGTGACAAGACACCATGGCTGCAATTCAGTGTTAATTATCAATATAAATAGCCTACTAAATTATGACTTAATAAATCATTCCTTAATCCTGCATCCACCTTAATGTATCTTTGATTGTTGCAATTTGGTTGATATTTTTTATTATACAATTACTTTTTTTTTTTTTTTTTTTTTTTTGGATATACTTTCGCGTTTGTAGTTATCCTGCAAGCACCAGAGGACAAACATGGCAGCAAAAATGTCTTTGTTCCTCTCACGCTGGGGACAGTCGCAAATGTTAAGAAGGCTTTGCAATACTTATGGAGGCAACAGTCTTCTTCGACAGCTCCGTATCCCAATCCCGCCCCAAACCCAAGAACGGATGTACCACTAGCGGAGGCGATCAAAAATTATGGAGAGAAACTTGTCCATCACAAAGTAACGACAGGCACCTTATCCCGCACTGCCACCTGTGCCGTACGAGAACCTTACAACACTAAAATGTACCTGCGTATGTTGGCCTTTACATGGCGCATGCTTCCGACGGTTGGAGTAAGCGGCAGGCGACCTTACGACAGTGTTGCGCGATTTCAATATATGAGGGAGAGGCTATGCCTCCTTGCACGCCATCATATGTTGCTGCGGGATGAGGATATCCGAAACTTGAACCTAGCTAACACATTCAATATTCAGACCCGTCACCCCGCGCCAGGGTCAAAGCTGGCGTCGGGGCTTGTCTTCTGCATCACACGTGGAAAGACAAACCATAAAGGTGTCGAACTCTATGCGACAGCTTATCGACATAAGCTGTTCTTAAGGTGCACCGTGGGCGGGTTTGCATTTTATATGCTAGAACGGTTCCAAGTAAATGATGCCGTCAGCCTTGACGCGAGCGTATGATTTTTTCTCATTCAATTACACGAAGTGACATATATCCTTATTTTTTTTTTTTTTTTTTTTTTTTTTTTTTTCCCTATTGTAGGTGTTCAAGGAGCCTCTTCTCAATTTTGCGGACCCTGACGAGTGGTACAGCATCAAGGTGCTAACAGGGGGTGGCACAAGCCAAGAACGGTTAGAGAACCGAAAGGAAGCGCTTGTTGGCCGAACCCAAATGAGCACTACGGCGGCTGTAATGCGTGCCTGCGACGTGCATTCGGCCCAAATTACGCACTCTGGTCGATATGCAGGGGTCTCGGAAGCCTACGAAAGAGGCTTAAGCCTGGACGATATTCCACTTGGGAAGGTAGCTACAAGAGGCAGAAAACTGTTGGCTGCATCCTTGAGCCAAAAGAGGCTGAGAAAATACAATGTACAAGCAATCCATTGTCGTGAAATTTGTGATATTCCAAGGTGTTTAGCATAAGTATCATCCAGAAAAAAGCATTATCGTCAACACTATTAACAAGACAAAACACCATCAAAGCGCTATCAAAGCATTTTTAACTCGACTCGGCTACCAACGCACTATAGCAGAAATAATTGAATACTTCATCAATATAAAAACTGTCTTAATCATTAACACTGTCTCTACCATAAAAAGATTTTGTCTATTTCGCTTCACAAATCCATTTTGTGGAAAAAGATTTGTGAAGCGAAATATAAAAATTTTGTGACTTGGTATCCTTCTGTGTCCACCTGTGTCCGCCTGTGTCCATCTGAATGGACACAGGTGAGCAATTTCGTTTCACAATCTATAATGGATTATGATGCCAAATCCAGCCCTTTTTCCATTTAAGGGTATTATGTTTCATGTCTGTACGTACAAGACATGTGTCCGTTTTGTGGCTTTTACTCCGACACTTGTCCTGAAATTTGAATTGACATCAAATCCATCGAAATTTTAACAATGTCATCATGGCATGCTAAAGATCTCTTTCTTTCTTCTTTATTTCACGCCTTCATTCCTCCATACATTCATATACACAATAAAACAATAAAACCTACAATACACAGAGTAGACTTACCCTCTCCCCTGACTAAAGCTGAGAAAAATAACGGCACATTCGCATTTTCAAAGGTTCATTCCTGCTTGCTCACTTTCAAAATGACAAACAACAACGAAAAGATTTTATCCAATTTCACCTGCATGGATTTGGAACAAAGCACCAGTCAGACGAAGCCAACCAAGTCAAGTACTCGCACTGGATCCACTCGTGCAGCACCGAGGAGAAAAAGAGTTATTCTGACTGACGAAACGACTCCAGAGCCTTCACCAGTGGCACAGACTGCTAGAGTTAGTGCAAAGTCTTTTAAGCGCCCTAGGCGTTGTGAGGCTGATTCTTTATCCTCAAATTTCCTTCACTCCGGCCCATTGACAGAGGAAGAGCTGGCCCTGGCGAACGCACGGAAGGAGTCGGCGAGAAGTGTGCTGCAGATGATTTTAGATGATCCAGATTCATCGACGACAGTGAATCAATATAAGACACAGCTCCGGCTGTGGGAGGTATGTTGGATCATCAAAATGTCGCTATGAGCTATCTCAGACAGGCTATCAAACTAGACGACTTGGCTAATTCTCTTTTTTGTTTTTAGCAATACTGCAATGAAAATTATCAAGGTGACTGTAGCGTCGATGCGAAACGCATGCTTGAATACTTCACAACGGTTGTCTTCAAGCGAACAGTAAAGCGATTGATCGGCACAGATCGTTGCTATCGTGGCGCTATTGGGTATGCCCAGCAAGGTGGAGGAGATTCTTCGAATTCTCAGGCTGGGGAAGACGCAGTCTATGAGGGAGAAGAGATCGACGAATTAGTCGAGGCAGATATCGACGAACATGAACTAAGCGACATGGAGCAGAGACTGGAGACATTAGATAATAGCGAGCAAGTTGATGACGACGACGGCCAAAGCATAGACCAAGGTCAACAACAGGGACAGGGACAGGGTCAGGAACAGGGTCAGGAACGGAGACAGGGTCAGGGGCAGGGACAGGAACAAGGACAGAAACAGGAACAGGATGAAGATCTGGAGCTTCAGCTGAGGTCATTAGCACAGAGAGGTAAGAAGGCTCCTCCCTCCTGGGATAATATGGAGCCACCTGAAGGAGTCGACCCACATCAATGGCAGATTGATATAGCATTGAATGATGAGGAGCGAGCATCACATGAAGCTGTAACTGTTGGGGGTTCAAGCAAGAACATCACGCCGAAGCGGAAGACTGCAGCCGTTATCAGGACTGAAAATGAAAGAGAACAAGGTATGTAAAGATAACCATGTATTAATATATAAATTGTCAGTACTGGGATCCAAACCTTTGGGAAGGCTCCGCTATCACGCGTACCCCAGGTGACAAGACACCATGGCTGCAATTCAGTGTTAATTATCAATATAAATAGCCTACTAAATTATGACTTAATAAATCATTCCTTAATCCTGCATCCACCTTAATGTATCTTTGATTGTTGCAATTTGGTTGATATTTTTTATTATACAATTACTTTTTTTTTTTTTTTTTTTTTTTTGGATATACTTTCGCGTTTGTAGTTATCCTGCAAGCACCAGAGGACAAACATGGCAGCAAAAATGTCTTTGTTCCTCTCACGCTGGGGACAGTCGCAAATGTTAAGAAGGCTTTGCAATACTTATGGAGGCAACAGTCTTCTTCGACAGCTCCGTATCCCAATCCCGCCCCAAACCCAAGAACGGATGTACCACTAGCGGAGGCGATCAAAAATTATGGAGAGAAACTTGTCCATCACAAAGTAACGACAGGCACCTTATCCCGCACTGCCACCTGTGCCGTACGAGAACCTTACAACACTAAAATGTACCTGCGTATGTTGGCCTTTACATGGCGCATGCTTCCGACGGTTGGAGTAAGCGGCAGGCGACCTTACGACAGTGTTGCGCGATTTCAATATATGAGGGAGAGGCTATGCCTCCTTGCACGCCATCATATGTTGCTGCGGGATGAGGATATCCGAAACTTGAACCTAGCTAACACATTCAATATTCAGACCCGTCACCCCGCGCCAGGGTCAAAGCTGGCGTCGGGGCTTGTCTTCTGCATCACACGTGGAAAGACAAACCATAAAGGTGTCGAACTCTATGCGACAGCTTATCGACATAAGCTGTTCTTAAGGTGCACCGTGGGCGGGTTTGCATTTTATATGCTAGAACGGTTCCAAGTAAATGATGCCGTCAGCCTTGACGCGAGCGTATGATTTTTTCTCATTCAATTACACGAAGTGACATATATCCTTATTTTTTTTTTTTTTTTTTTTTTTTTTTTTTCCCTATTGTAGGTGTTCAAGGAGCCTCTTCTCAATTTTGCGGACCCTGACGAGTGGTACAGCATCAAGGTGCTAACAGGGGGTGGCACAAGCCAAGAACGGTTAGAGAACCGAAAGGAAGCGCTTGTTGGCCGAACCCAAATGAGCACTACGGCGGCTGTAATGCGTGCCTGCGACGTGCATTCGGCCCAAATTACGCACTCTGGTCGATATGCAGGGGTCTCGGAAGCCTACGAAAGAGGCTTAAGCCTGGACGATATTCCACTTGGGAAGGTAGCTACAAGAGGCAGAAAACTGTTGGCTGCATCCTTGAGCCAAAAGAGGCTGAGAAAATACAATGTACAAGCAATCCATTGTCGTGAAATTTGTGATATTCCAAGGTGTTTAGCATAAGTATCATCCAGAAAAAAGCATTATCGTCAACACTATTAACAAGACAAAACACCATCAAAGCGCTATCAAAGCATTTTTAACTCGACTCGGCTACCAACGCACTATAGCAGAAATAATTGAATACTTCATCAATATAAAAACTGTCTTAATCATTAACACTGTCTCTACCATAAAAAGATTTTGTCTATTTCGCTTCACAAATCCATTTTGTGGAAAAAGATTTGTGAAGCGAAATATAAAAATTTTGTGACTTGGTATCCTTCTGTGTCCACCTGTGTCCGCCTGTGTCCATCTGAATGGACACAGGTGAGCAATTTCGTTTCACAATCTATTTGATGGTGGTCAGACAAAAGAGATTCGCTAATGTCACGTTTTGCTTTCGAGCATTTGTCACTCATAGTTTGGCAGAGTGGGGTTGTTGTACAACTCATATCCCAAGACTACATTGCACACAAAGCTGATTCATTGGAACTAACGGGGCCTACCATGACACTAGTGTGAAAATCCACAAGTTTACATGGCTATGGCCCAAATACTCGTTGTTGAAAATGTTTTGAAAAAAGCCCTTCCGCGACCCCTATATAATTCTCTTGTACACGAGTTATGCTGTCTCATAAATAACACTTGCATTAAGTATGGGCACTGATTTATTGTCCTTCTTAGAATGAAGCTATGCATTGCTTTTTTTGGCGTTTGGTTTGGTTGACCTGATCAGGGGCGGCGGCGGTGCACCCCCAGCTACGAAGATGGAAGAAGCCATAACAGGCTCGTCTACACTCAAGATATCACCCTGTGCTCCTTCTGCCAAAGAAACCATCGTTGGAGGGTGAGTTATAGGCGCCGAATCCAGAGACGATCCCGCCAATGTGCGCCTGTCGCCATGCAATCCAAAAGAATACTCTTCTTTATCGTCCGTGCGTTCAAGGTATTCCTCAGTCCCCATTGTAGGCAACATGGCACCTATTGTAGCCTTGCGATGAAGACTTGGTTTTACATTCTCGATAGTACTGGGCTTTTGAAGGCGAAGACTTTCTTGACTAGGAGCTTTTGTTACAGAGGGGGTGATGCTCGGATTAGATGCTGCCTCTCGGGCAGCCATAGCAGCTGCTTTGGCACTCGGCAGTGGTTCTAATACGATATCACTTCCAACAATTACTATAGGCGGTTGTTCGTCTTGTTGTTCGTGAAAGTATTCATTCAATTCTTGCTTGTCGTTCTGAAGCCCTTTTCCATCTGACAGAGCATTCCTCATATCAGGATATACTTCACTCTGGTTTGAAGGATGTAGAACTGGAGATACAGCTCGATCGGCTTCAAGATTCTGGAAGCGTTGGTCCTGGTTTTCAAAGGTCATCACCGATTTCAAAAACTCATCGCCAAGATTTAGCTGCAAGAGCTGAATATCATTCGGGGTATCAATAGACTTTGATACTGCTATCCTCTCCTCGGTGATTGCTTGTTGTGTCATTTCTTCATCTTCAGCATCTGGTACGATCTTGAACAGCCCCTGACCTAGTAATGGTCTGGATGCATCGCCTGGCAAGAAGACGTTACATGCATCAGGGGTTGTTGATTTAGGTTGAATAACAGTAGGAGATGAGGTTTGCGGTGGTGGAGGGAAAGAAGCAGACGCTTGCCACTGTCCGATAGTAGGCTGGTACTGATGTACAGGCTGCCCTGATAGTGGCGTTATAGAGGTCGGGGAAGCAGTGTATATCTTATTGACATTGGATGGTATAGGTTGGTATGACTGTGGTTGGGGGGACTGAGCAAGAAGTGGCTGTTGCTGTGGAGGTTGTTGCAAGAATGCAGTCTGGAGTGGCGGCTGATGATGGGGGACAGGAAGGGATAGTGGTACAGAAACTAATCCAGTACCTGGTTGGTAAAAATAGGGTTGACTGGCTGGGGTACTAATGTGTTGGGCAAACGTTCCACTGGGCGGTTGTTGTTGGTATGATGGTTGGTAATGGTGCTGTTGATATTGATATTGCGGCTGATGCTGGTGATGGTCAGTTTGCCCAATGATTGTTGTGTTGGCTATATCTCCTGGCTGTGTATTGCTTGTTGGCGGCTGTTGCTGGGTAAAGTTTTGAGCAGTTGCTTGATAGAGCGGGGGAAGAGGCAGAGGACCCGTTGGTGGTAATGAGCCACTCTGGTGAGTAGGAAAAGAGGAGCCACTGTGTGGTGGGAACATTCCTGTTGCTGGAGAGCCTGCTCTGACTGAACTTGACGGGGAGTTCATGGCTCTGAGCTGCGCTTGATGTAATTGAGTAATGTTTCGGACATCTGGCACTGCCACTGTTGGTGCATCCTTTGCCTTAGGCTCTCTATTGATAGCCTTGCGCGTTTTAGAAATCAGATTTGAGAGAAGTTGTGGGACACCTCCTCGTCCCTTTTCATCATCATTATCATCGTTACTGCTACCACCATATTGACCTTTGGGTTTCTGAGCAACTCGGCCGGCGACCATCATGCGCCTGCGTCTCTTCTTGAGCAGAAACATACCTCCGGCAACAGAGCAAACAAGAATGAAAAGTAATCCAACAATGAGTCCAGCAATAGCACCACCACTTAAGCTTCCACCACTGCCATTGTTGTTACTGTTATTTGTGTTGTCGTCTTGAAATGTGGGCAGAGTTGTATTTGATGTAGTGCGAGGTCTAGAGCGCCTTGAGGTTGTGGCAGAAGTAGTAGCTCGTATAGCTGAGGAGGATGGTCGTATTATAGTGGTGCGTGGTGATGGAAATGGAGGTGGAATTGGAGTAGCCATTATGTTATAATGGAATGTGTGAGGTGAGCAATAACAAAAAAAAAAAAGTATTCGATCAGCCCTGAAATCAACAAAAAAAAAAAAAAAGAATGAATGGCAAACGGTCTGTGTACTTTCAAGATAGCCTATGAATGTAAACGATAGTATAGAGCATGATTAGAGTGGAGTACTAATTATTTTTTTTGGCGACCACGAGGTTTTGTGCTCTGCCACATTCAGCCTTGCGGCATTATCATTATTTGCAGGCATTCTGTGTAAATGATGGAGATTTGTGGAGAGAGTTGAGGGATGTTGGCTATTGGCGTTGACGGATGGCTGTAGACCTGACTCTACTTTTGATCCATCTATTAAAAACTTTATGTCGTGTTTGTCCGCCACAACGCGTTCTTCATCCCCTGTTTGAATTTTTAGTTTCCTCTGAAGAAGTAGCACCGTTTCACGTTTCATCGTGTTCGCTGCAATAAGACGTTGTGTTGGGAGGGGCTTCTGTGGGCGTATTTGTGTGTGACGGTTGCTCCTCGCTTTCACACTGTTCTTTAGGTGTTTCGGGATTCCGAAAGTGGTGCGTCTGACACCAAGTAATGGATCGAGCTGAACAAGATCAAAAAGATCTTTATTTGTGCCTTTTTTCTTGTCTTCCGATCCGATCTTCATCCATTACCAACTGAATTCATTTCACAGGAGTCCACAGTTTGACTCTGTTCTCTTTAATGTTTCGCACTAATGCACTCTCTGGGCTGTTGACTAGGACGCTTGCCAGAACCACTGCGCACTCAGCTATGGCTCCGGCGCATGTCCTGTCTGCACGTCCTTTCAGCACTAATAAAAAAAATCTTTGCATCGGGTTAAACTCTGCAACTACTCAATCATTAATGGCCAGATTCGCAGCACAGCATCAGCACAATGTACGATCTACTGCACTCATGCTCAGAGCTCGTTTCCAGTCCACAATTGCAGCTTCTACCTCTCATAGTGCGGCAAACACTGCAGTGTCTGCTACTTCAGCATCTGTAGCGAAGGCTACACCAGATGTAGTAGTCAAACCTATTGTGGGTTATTGGATGCTGACAATCAGCGCCATGACATTTGGTATCGTAGTCGTTGGAGGCATGACCCGCTTGACCGAGAGTGGCCTGTCAATTGTCGAATGGAACTTGATCAAGGGTATGAAACCTCCTCGCTCTCAAGAAGAGTGGAATGAAGAGTTTGAAAAGTATAAACAGTTTCCCGAATACAAAATGTAAGGCAATCCCAGTGTGTGTACCTTTATGTATGAATATGATTGACAGTAAAACATCGTTGATTTGGTTATTCCATTTGTTTAATGTGATTCATCTATACACTGCCAGCTTGAATCGTGGAATGACTCTTGAAGAATTTAAGCGTATCTTTTACTATGAATGGTCGCATCGCATGTTAGGCCGTGCAATTGGTGCAGCCTTCATCTTACCTGGTCTTTACTTTGCTGCTCGAGGAATGCTCACTAAGAATATTGCTCGTCGATCCTTGATTATTGGTGGACTTATTGGCTTTCAGGGCGCTTTAGGATGGTATATGGTCAAGTCCGGACTGGATGAGCAATTGATGAATACTCCTGGCGCTACACCAAGAGTCTCACAATACAGACTGGCTGCTCATCTTGGAAGCGCGTTTTTGATCTACACTGGAGCCTTCATGACTGGTTTGAAGATTTTGACTGATTACAAAGTTTCCAAGGGCGGATACGAAGTAAGTGTGGTCTTGCACACCAAACCCTGTACCAAGTTTTCAATAGTCTCATCTGTGAAAGATTGTCTACGATACCTACAATATGGTACTAGGACTAATTTGTGTTTTTTGGTGGTAGAGCTTGGCTGCTGCACTTAACAACCCTGCTTTGAAGCGCTTTAAGGGTGCTGCACATGGAATCGTTGCCCTTGTCTTCTTGACAGCTATTTCTGGAGCCTTTGTCGCTGGTCTCGATGCCGGTTTGATTTATAACGAGTTTCCCCTTATGGGTGGTCGTTTGATGCCTCCTGTGAATGAACTCTTTGATGAGAAGTTTGTCCGTCAAGGCGAAAATCCCAAACTCGGCCTTTGGAGGAATATGTTTGATAACCAAGTTACTGTCCAGTTCAATCACCGTGTCCTTGTAAGTTATTATGTCCGCTCTTATAAATTGGTCGATAAAAAAAAAAAAAAAAAAACCTTTGATTGAAAAAAATTATCTTTCGTGGTTTGATATATTCATGCATGAATGAAATTTGGATAGGCTACTACAACCTTTACTGCTGTTTCGTCTCTGTTCTTGTACTCGCGTGGATTGTCTCTGCCCCCCCATGTCCGTCTCGGCGTCAATGTACTGATGGGAATTGCTTGTTGTCAAGTTGGTCTTGGTATTGCCACATTGCTCTACATGGTCCCTGTTTCTCTTGGCACCGCACATCAAGCCGGTTCTTTGACTCTACTGACTTCAGCACTGTATCTCATGCACAGCATGAAAAAACTTCCTATTGCCAAGAAGATTCCTTTAAAATAGAACATATAGACTCATTTTATCTTTTTCTTTGCATGGACTCACGTACTCTTCTCACTTTCATAATGTCCGTGTATGCTATTAAACTTCATCTCTCCTATTACAATGCTCTCAAATGGATGTGAAAATCATTCCTCTGCCTCCCTCTTCTATTGGCTCGTCATTTTCCCAGGACTCCATCCGCAGTTGGAAGGTACACGCAACACAGTCATCTCAATAAAAGGGGCTTCGAGTCAGCGTAGGATATTCAACAAAACAACTCCCTATTCTTCTACTTTTCACAATTCTTCGTTCAACGACAATCTTCTTCTCATTCGCTCGATCACGGCCCACATCAGTACTAGGAATTGCCCGACCTCTGACTTTTCAGATCAAGGACTTCTCTCTGATTCAGTTAAACTCTTCACGAGCATTCCATCTCGCCCCGTGCAATCGATTCAAAAGTAATATGGAGTCAACAACTAAGACCGTGTCGCCTATCGACAAACAGCTTGCTCGCTTCAAAGAGATTGAAGTTGGAGGTTCTCAATACCTTGACCGACTTACCGCTGGTGATCGTGAGGCTATCCCTCTTTTGGTTCAGGTGGGTAAATTGCTTGACCAGATTTATATCCGTCAACGCTGGTCCGGTAATGAGGCATTGCATTCCTACATCCACAGCCAAAATCCACGCGACCCCAAGTTGGATCTTGGTCTACAACTGTTCAAAGGCCCCTGGGGTCTGAATGAGGAGAGGTTTATAGACTCAATCAAAGAGCGAGGCGATGATGGCAACATCCATGAAAAGATTCATATCCCTCATCATCCTCCACCACATGGAAATTTCTACCCTGATGGTATCAAAAGGGAAGAATATCTAGATTGGGTTGCTGGACTAGAGGGTCAAGACAAGTTGAACGCTGAGAGTTATTATCATGTGGTCAAAAGGGATGCTACGACCGGTAAGCTGTACTCGGTATCCTACTCAAATGAATACAAGGAATTTTTGGTCCCTGCTTCCAAGCTACTAAAGCAAGCCGCCGACCTTGTCAGTGATGAGTCGCTTGCAAAGTTTTTGAAATCCAGGGCTGAGGCATTTATCACCAACGAGTATACTGAGTCCGATGTCGACTGGTTGAGGATTAGCAAGGAGTCAGCTCTCGATGTTACCTGTGGACCGTATGAGGTAACAAGATAAGGTCTTAGAAATATATACGATATGGAAGGGTTTTTTCCTTTTTTTAACAAGGCTTTTCTTACTCGCATCGAATAGAACTACACTGATAAAATGCTCAACGTCCGCACAGCCTATGAGTTTTTCTTGAACGCCCGAGATTTCGATTCTTCTGCTATCTTGGCCAAGTTTTCTAGTCGCTTACAAGATATGGAGGATCAGATGCCTGTTGATGAGCTCTACAAGGCCAAAGGCCTTTACCCTCCTGCCATCATCACTGTTAATCAGCTCTATTCAGGAGGAGACGTTGCTGTGCCCATGACTGCTGCCTACAACCTGCCTAATGATGAAGCCCCCATCAAGATCGCAGGTTCCAAGCTTGTAATCATTAAGAACGTTCAGGAAGGCAAATTTGAAAAAGTTCTCCGCCCAATTGCTCAACAGGTTTTGGATTCTGATCAGCTTGGGAAGGTGGAATTCGAGGCTTTCTTCCAGCACGTACTTATGCATGAAGTGGCCCATTCATTGGGACCTCACTTCTTGGTTCGCGATAAGGCCAAAAAGGTCCGCACCGCTTTGGAGGAATACCATGCTGCAATGGAAGAAGCTAAGGCCGGTATGGACTCCCTAGACTGCTATATAGAAATATATATTTGACAAGTTTGTGTAGATTATTAGTATACTAATGAGATCCATCTTGTTCTACTACACAATATAGACATTGCGGGGCTGTATGCAGTCGGTTTGCTGCTCAAGGATGGTACATTGTCCGGTAATCCCGATGCTGAATCGTTTTACATTACATACCTTGCCTCAGCTTTCCGCTCCATCCGTTTTGGCATTACGCAAGCTCATGGTTTGGGTCAGGCTATGCAGTTTGAATATATTAAAGAGCAGGGTGGGTTTTCCTACAATACCGAGACGCGTAAGTTCCGAGTTGTCATGGACAAGATTGAGGGAGCTGTACGCTCTTTGACAACGCGCATCCTTGTTCTCCAAGGTGATGGTGACAAGCAGAAAGTCAAGGAGTTTGTAGATAAATACGGAGTTATCTCACCTGAGGTTAAGGAAGCCTTATCAACCCTCGAAGATCTCGGTGTTCCTGTGGATGTCTATCCCAAGTACCGAATCCTTGAGGATGGTACCATTTAAGATAATGAAAAAGTACATATTGCTTTCATCAGCAACTGTTGAGACGGTTGTCTTCAAGAGAGACGAATAAATATTGCAATCATTAATTTCTAACTAAAAGGGATATATTGCTTAATTTAATTAACTATACATACACTCCCTTATACCTGGGCCATTACCACCCGTCATTGTTGCTAAAGATCTTTGAGATCTTCTTGCTCGGCCGATTTCCAACATGACCCATCCTCTTGGGATTGTGCAGCTTCTCGATCAGCCTAGATGTACTAGGCTTAAACTCGATAAAATCTTCCCACTCAGCTTCGTTGATCTTGATATACTCTGTGTCCCCCAAGCCAATTCTGTCTATGAAGGCTTCTTGACGTTTTTTCCTAGAAAAACGCGTTTCGATGATACTTTGCGACTCAACTTTTTGCTTCTCATTCCTTTCATTCTCTCCGTCTTCGCTTAGATCTATAGGAGAAGTGGAGGAAGATATGCAGGATTTTCCGACCGTCTGTGTGTTCACTATGGGGAATGTCCCATCGACGAGTTCAAAGGAACGCCCCTGTTGGGAACTATCAACGCTGCCTCCCACCACAGGATTACAACTATTTGCGAAACCCATTCTTTCCAAAAAACTTGTAGACACTGCAGGCCGACTTTCTACACCAAAGGCTGCAATATATTTATCTGCAGATTCTAGGATCAACTTTCGATCCGTATTTCCAATCCTGGGGCCTATTGTCAAATCTAATATGCCGCAGGTTCATGATATCGAGGTGAGTGCCTTTTAATTTTCAGAATGAGGAGACTTTGTCTTTGTCTTTTTTTTTTTTTTTTTTTTTTAAAAAAAAAATTACGATATTTCAATTAAACTTACTGTATCCTAGAAAGGCTGTGTAGGCGTCCTTGATTAGCTTTTCACCTACTTTTGAGGCTGCTCTCTTGAACCCACGGTCTAAATTCTCGCCTCGTATCACGCTCTGCCAATCATCATATTTATGATCCTGCTTTACAGCCTCATAAAGAGGCGATGGCTTGAGTTGGTGCTCAATGAAACCTTGATCCAACTCCCCAAGGATCAACACGCCTTCACCATACTGTTCATTCTGATTCTTTACACCGCGCCCCGTCCTACCTATACGGTGGATATAGTGGTTGATAGAAAGAGGCGCTCCTACTTGTATGATCAATCCGACGCCAGGATAATCTACACCTCTTGCAGAGACGTCAGACGTAAACAATACTGCGGGTGTCTTAATATTCTTAAAATTACGACTCGTTAGAGTTCTCTCACGCTGACTTTTTTCAGAGTGAATTTCAAATATCGAAAGCTCCTTGCCCATAGACAAGGCTGCAAACACCTTAGCATAGAGCTGGGCCCCTCGCGTTGTCGGTAAGAAGACCATGATCTTATTGCTCAATGCGGAAGACGATGTTAATGGCAAGAGTGTAGATGTGGAAGGTGAAGTATATTTGTTACTGGCCTTCTTGGACTTTACACCTTGCATAGATGATGTTGTGGGTGTTTTCAAGCTCTCTTGGTGCCTCAAATCCATATCACTAAGCAAATAGTCGTTGATGACTCGACGTACGAGAGCAACGTGTGCCTGATATGGTGCTAGACAATATCTTTGGCGGGTCGAGAGGTTCAAATTGATTTCCGAGGTACCCACAGTATCAATCATAATCGGTCGTCGTTGCTTCTTTGTCTTCTGCTGCAGGATTATTTCCATAAGTGGATCTAACTTGGAATCAAGGGTCGCAGAAAATAAGAGTGTTTGACGCTCTTGAGGCAGGACTCGTAAGATGCGATCAAGTTCAGTGCGGAAGCCCAGTTCTAGCATCGTGTCTGCCTCGTCTAATACGAGCTATACATATTACAAAGAAAATGAAAAAAAAAGGGGGAGGCACCTTTTAGATTGTCTACATATATCTACGATCAAAAAAAAAAAAAAAAAAAAAAAAAAAAATATCGAATGACTACGCACCACTTTGCAGGCGACAGTTTTGTCCGCAAACTCTCTATCGTCCAACAAGTCATTCAGTCGCCCAGGAGTTGCTACAATAAATTCGACAGGCTCTTTGGCAATTCTATCAAGCTGTTTTCTTTTACTCTCTCCACCAACGAGGTGCTGCACGCCGTAACCGAGAGGTTCGAGTAACTTTTGTGCCTCGTCTGAGATCTGTAGAGCTAACTCGCGTGTAGGTGCCACAATCAGGCATCCAATTTGCCCACTCATCTTTATGCGCTTCATTATCTCCATGTCTGCTGCCATCAACGATTCTAAAGCCGCTACCAGAAAAGCAAGTGTCTTTCCTGTTCCAGTTTTGGCCTTCACGAGCAAATCTTGCGTTGTAGGAAGGATAGAAAGGACATTAAACTGTACTTTAGACATGGAGTCAAAACCAAATGCTGATTGTATTGCCTCTAAAATGGTTGGTTGTATATTGACCATATCCGAGAATGGGCGTGAATATTCCAAGTAGGGTGCTGGTTCAGTTGATACAGTTGCTACTTTTGGTAGAATCGACAGATCTGGATTTAACCTGCTTTGTACTGCACTATTTAATCGATATTGAGCCAATCTTGTTGGCAAGCAGTTCATCATCGGTGTTGTTACACAGTGGGGTGACGAAGCCCTAATTCTCTTATTAAGAGAGTTTTGTGCACATCGTAGCTGACTATGGAGTAAACAAGCCCGCTGTGTACTGATCGAGTATCGTCGAATAGCCTCATATTTACCGAATCTAAATGCGTTACAAGTGGGAAGGTATTGAGTGGTAAGCACCGCCCATGAGTGCTTTTGTTGTCTGATGGTGATCCATGACTTGCGAGGAAATCCTGAGCATGATTGCATTGTGATGAGTTCCTTTCCGAAATTTGACCAAGGACCGATACTTTTATCGTTAAAAATTGCCATGCGGCTTAGCGCATGAAAGGGAAACCATCTTTAATCAAGTAATTTGCCCTTGCACAGGTGCGATTCCATCGATTACAGCCTCCTTGAAGGCAGACGCAAAATCTGCTTGTTGGGTCGGTAAGAAAGTGGCTCTCACTCTTATCCAGCCGAACCATTCGCGCAGTGGGAAGAGCTGGTAAGGGTCCGTATAAATAAAGTTGTGTAACCTTTCCTTCAAGACCACATGTCGCATTAATGTCTTTGTGTATGGGACATGTCGCTCATGTGTGTTTGTATAGGATCAAAGCTACAGGAAAAGTAGTGCTAATCCCTTTCAAATAGATTCATATACTTTTCGGTTGACTCTTGTTTCTACAACAAGAAGGATTGTAGCTTTACTGCTCATTATGAGCTCTTTAGTCTGAGGGATCCTCATTATGCTTGCTGCACCGTTTTATGACCAGTTTTGATCCAGATGTCTTGCACTCAATTGAAAGAGTGGCGTTTAGATTTGTGTACACCTCAGATGCAGTACGTTTCAGTTTACGGATTCGCTCCCGTTAATCTTGTTCTCAGTGGATACAATAGGTTCTACAGCAGGGGTTGTAGAATTCCTGTTCGCAGATCCTTGTTTAGCCAACATGTTCTATGCTTGGCCTTTGATATACGGAGGGTGCGCTCGTGCAACTAACCTGCGTCTGCTTTGACTTCACCTCCAGCTGTTAATACATCCTTTGCATTTTGACGATCCACTAACAGCCATGCCTGGGGGTAATCAGAAGTCGAAAGCCAAGATCATTAAGCCACATGCCTGTGGGTTCAATCTAATCAAGATTTAAATATTCGAGTACTGCAGATCTGGGTATTCAACAGTAATGGGATTGTGACTGTTTGGTAAAACATTCTTCCACAATCCCAACGAAACATACAAGTGAAAAGCAAACATTTTATGGCGAAAATAAAAAAGAAATTGTAGAGTGATAAAAACCGACGACGGTTTTGAAAGTGCTATGAATAATGGTTCCTGTTGCATCTTGCTTCTTCAGATTTACTGGGCCTTGGCAGCAGCACGAACAGGATCAAAGTAAGGGTGCTCCATTGCCTCTGCTGCAGTCAAGCGCTCCTGATGGTCATAGCGAAGAAGCTTGTCCAAAAAGTCAATCGCAGCATTCGAGACAAAACGCTGGTTCTCCGGTGTGACAAATTTACTCCATGGCTTGCGAGGATATCTTCCGAGAATATCATCATATTGCACATCCAGTTCTAAATCATATTTTTCAAGATATGCAAATAGCTCGTTCGTTCCAAGGACTCGAGCAATTTTAACAAGCTGATCGTAGTTGTCGTGTCCATGGAAAAATGGCTCCTTACGGAAAATCTGAAAATAAACAATCGTCGTACATCAATGATCTGGTTCCTTCAAAAAAAAAAAAAAAAAAAAAAAAAAAAAAAAAGTGATATTTGCATAATCATACCATGCTTGCAAACATTGCACCCAAGCTCCACATGTCGAGGGAGTAATCATATTCTTGGAAATCCACCAATAACTCTGGTCCCTTGAAGTAGCGCGATGCAACACGAACGTTATACTCTGTACCGGGATGGTAGAATTCTGCCAAACCCCAATCAATTAAACGGAGCTAGGGCAGAATAAAATAAATTCGAAGAGTATCAGATCAATGACTTCGGTCAAAGAAAGCTAGACTACTTGGACTAATAAATAGCTCCAGATTGCATACCTTGCGCTTTTCGTGCTCGATCATTACGTTGTGGGGCTTGACATCACGGTGCATGATGCCCTTAGAATGGCAGAAATCCAAAGCCTACATGAACAGACATAACATGAAGGATAGATGTTAATCTTTATCTAAAAACATGTATGAATCAAGGTCCATACGACACTATGATCTAAAATCATGTCGCAATGATGATGGAGATCGAAGATAGAAAGTGCTTGTATAGTTTTTTTTTTCTTTCCTTTCTTTTTTTACCTTGAGCAACTCGAAAATATAATAGCGCACATCAAAATCGGTGAACTTAGGGTAAAGGATCTTGAAGTCGGTATTGTTGACACACTCAAAGATCAATGAGGGTGTCTTTGACTATGGATGATGAGACAGTGTATGTTTTGCTGGTTAGTGCTGATCTTCTACAGATGTTACATCCTGTTTCTTAATGTTAACCACTCCTATGTACTTTAGGACAATGTGATTTTCTAATATCCACTACTTGAGGTGATGAATGGATCACCAACCCTACAATTTCATATCCAGTATGACATGATAATCAAAGCCGCCAACCAAATATGTCTTGTGGAGATAGCCTCTTTGATGTTCCTTCACTTCTCTTACCTGAGGATCACGAACGACATCGAAAAGTGTGATAACATTGGGACCGCCAGCAAGATTCTGGAGGATCTTGATCTCACGTTTGATTTTCTTTTTCTTAACGGGCTTCAAGACTTTGATACAGCACTTCTCGTTATTGACAGTGTTAAAGCCCTCAAAAACCTCTGAATACTTTCCACGACCGACCTTGCGAATGATCTCGTAGTTATCTTGAACCCTATTATCATTATATGCACACCAATAAAGGGAGAGAGTATTAGCATAATGAATATACAAGAAAGAGCCGAGAAATGTTGAGATGAAGAGTCATTCAGTACTAGAAAAAGGAAAAAAATCATATCCATGATATAAACTGTGCATGCACTCTCATACTCCTTATGGTACAGGTCTGAACTGTTTGTTCATTTGCCAAGACCACCGAGCGCCAAGGTAGTCGAGGAAGCATTGCAGCATTGCTCATTGACAGCGATGATGTAGAAATAAAAACCTCGCCACCTTCATCACAATTGCCGTGATGGATGTAGTGTCGTTTGTTTGTATACTCTGGATGTTTTATTGAGGTGGAGCAAACTTACCCCCACTGGACCTGAAGATTGTCATAGTCCCAGTACTCCTTCTGGTACGACTCGTTAACGTTAGCGTACACACGTGCAACGCTTCCGGTAGGCATTGTATATGTCTATTTAGGAAGGCAGTGATGGGAGATTATACACTTGGAATCGCTGTTCCAGAGGCACAGAGTGCGACTAACGAATGAATCGGAATAGTTGGGATGGCGTCTAGTGAACAAGACGTTGGAAAAGAAGTGAAAGAGAGAGGAAGAGGAGAATGGGTTGGTGTAAAAAAAAAATAAAAAAAAATATAAAAAGTGCCGACGCAGTCGAGTATAAAGACAAGACGAACGCACAAAAAAAAATAAAAAATAAAAAAAACAAGCATAAAGATATGCTCATTGGATTGGTTCACTCAAATTGCCGTTGCACGTGATATCAACAATAACAAAACACATTATTACTACCACACATATCCACATAACATGTGTATATAATATGCATTTTATAATCTTTGTTTATTCCTGTGTCGATTCAAACGCCTGAGTTTAACTTGGCATTGATGAGGAATTCATCGTTTATTTTTTATTTTTCTTTCCTATCTTTATGCAGATACTTTTGATCAAAAAAAAAAAAATTTCGCATGGAATTGACAAATTTCATTTGCCACCAAATGTATTGCTCGAATTGAGAAAATCAGCCACCAAATCGATTCAATTATCGCTCTAATTAAAATATGGATTCTCGACCCAAATGTTTCTGCAGGCGACACGAACGCCAATCGCACGAGCCAAGCTCTGCTCTGAATGGAACTGTACCATTTTTTTTCTTCTTAAAACGACTGCAAATACAACTAGACTCAGAGGTAGCCTTTAAACTAGCTCTTCCTTCATCACTTTCTTCCACTTCACTTTCACACACCCCAAAAATGCCTCATAGCATCCAGAACCATTCTGGTAGCGACAGTAATTTCAGAGCCTATTCTAGCGTATTCAACTCCACCTACGATACAAGTCCATCATCTTCTTCAAGCGATACAAACAGGGATCAGTCTTTCCACCATTCATTGCCCCGAACTGGCGTTGCATCTAATATATCCTTTAACGAATTAACATCACGAATGCCACACCATCCGCTACCACAGCCCCAACAAAATACTGAAAATGGCAACCATTATAACACGAGCTACAGTGGCCATCACATATCGAACAGTAACCGCAACAGCAGCAATGGACCTCAGCCCAAGATAGTCTATCGCATGGATTGTCGATACTGCTCTGCAGTAATCTGTCTACGAGGCATGAGGGCCATGCTCTTGGCGGACACTTCAATAGAGCTCTACTCGACCGATCACCCACCAGGATCGTATGTTAATGATCCGTCATCTATTTAATCATTTCTGCCTATTTTTTTTTATTTATTTTTCTAGCTATTTTTTTCTTTTTTCTTTTTTTCTAGGGTCCAGCTAATTGACAAAAGTTACACAACACCGAACTGCAAATGTAAGATTCGAGATGTTGCCTGCCGCGTCTGTGGAAATGTTGTCGGCTATCATATTGCACAGCCTTGCCAGCAATGTCTTAAAGCCCCCAACAACGGCCATTTTTGGATGTTTCACGCAGAGGAGGTGATAGGCCATGGGCGTGTAAATATGGATCTTAACAAATTGGCTCAAGAGCTGATCAGACTACTAGCTTCAAAGCGGCCACATGGCTCAGATTATAACGCAAGCCGAGAGCATGCAGATCCTTCCAATACATTTCATCCATATTACTCTACAACTAGGCCGACATCATTCCTCGGGGCACAAAGACTCCGGAACCCTGTACACCAGCCAGAGCAGTCAATAGCGACAACGAATTCATCAAGTCCTGTGACACCCAGATTATCCACTTATATGCCTAATAATCCCACGACCGTTATGCCTTCAATACCCCTAGTTCCTGATAGCATAGTTAATAGGCAAATTAGCACGGCATCTAGTGTCCTGGAAAAGCTTTCAGTTTCTCAGTTCTTAAAGCCTGTGACGTGGGACCAACTTCCGCATCCAGATCTCGACATTGACTTGGATCCTAGCGCATTGGATGACGAGCCATTTTTTGCCGAACAATGGACAGATATGGTTATGAGGACAGCTGAGGCTGCCGCTGCGAATATGTGGCTGGCTTTAGGACAAGAGAAGGAAGAAGAGCGTTATCTAGAGAGGATGGCAGGGTACTACACAATCCCACAAGCAAATGGTAGAAAGGATGGTGAAAGCGGTGGTGGGTTCGAATGCGAGATAGCAATGGAGGAAGGGCATCGCGAGAGTGTTGAGCAACTCGTTGACCAAATCGATGGGTTCAGCCTTCCATCCTCGTTGCCAGTCGCGGAAGACCACAAAAATGAGGAAGATCAAAATGTTGTTAATAATATTGAGCATGTTGGTATTTCGGGTGAAGAAAGAGGGCTTGTGCTTCGACAGCAGGATGCGCAGCCAAATGCGCTTTTAGCACCATGGCAGGAAGACATTTCATTGTGCCCACCTTCCGCTTCAGCCGTATCTGATCGTAATGTCGGCCTAGGTCACCATGGATCAATCTCAATGTCAACTGCAGATAGCAGACAGTACAGGTCTTGGCCAGCATTTGCCTTGAGCTCAGTCATGGCTGCGAGAGCTGCAGCCTCTGCTGCAGCTGCGGATGCTACGTCCGCTGTCAACAGTTTATTGTACGCTAGGCGCGTTCGGCGTGACTACGACATGATGTGCCGGTAGATGGCTCTTATATTAATCCATTGAAAAGCATGGAGAAATATAGTTATTTGCTACCTTGTGTTTGTTACTGGCATTCTTGAAATTGAGCTTGCATAGAATCTTAATTAAAAGAGAGCCAGTCAGAAAAAACCACATTGCAGCTCTCTCTTCCTTTCACTACGCCTATTTCCTCAAGTCCCAGACACAGAGACCCTTCATGCATATCGTTCTTCCAGGGTTGGCCTATTTGGCCTTGTTTGCAAGTGCAACAATTGCAATTCCTGATATTGATGAAGGTAAGGAAGAATGTAGTTAAAATCCATTCCAGCAGACATACTCATCTAACGCATGCAACATTCACACTTCTTTTATGATGGGCCGTCATCTAGAATTTCAAAAAGTCACTTGCGGATCTTCCATCAAGCTAACACATGAAAAATCGCATTTCAAGTTGCACTCGCATCAGATTCCTTATGGCACTGGTTCAGGGCAACAATCTATCACGGCAGTCCCTGGCAAGGACGATACAAACTCGCTTTGGCGAGGTATGGGCCTCCAAGTTAGATATGAGCTAGACACATCTAATCTACTCTCTTGGGAGCAACACTGACATTTTTCTTTTGTTAAATTTTCAATGCGTCCAATAGTGATGGCTCAATTGGGCCACACTTGCGATCGTGGCGAGCCTGTGCCATGTGGAAGCGTTGTTCGATTGAAGCACGTCAACACCAAGAAGTTTCTCCACTCTCATCATCATCATTCACCCATGTCTGGTGGATTGGAAGTCTCTGCCTATGAAGGTCAGGATGATGGCGATAATTGGATTGTAGAATGTACAAACAAGAAGGAGGAATTTTGGATGCGGGAATCGACAATCTACCTTCGACATGCAAATACGGGGACATACTTGAGCAGTTCAACAAGGCATGTCTATGGTAATCCAATCCCAGGGCAGCAAGAAGTCGCTGCTCATCGTCTGCAAAATCAAGGCGAGCAGAATTGGAGTGCACAGGAGGGTATTTATTTCGCAGAGAAGGAGCTATAGCACGATAGAAAATAGAATAATTATCCCATCATTTGCATAAATATGATTCTTACAAATCAATAACCCAATACTTTTAATGTTCAGGAATCGTTATGTGAATACGAATATTGATACTAAGCGATCTTGATAATAATTTTTCCCTTGGCTCTGGAGGACTGACTCTTATCGAAGGCTGCAAGGACAGAAGGTAGTGTAAACTCATTCACCGAATCAATGATAGGGTCGGCTTTTGCATCCTCCAGGACTTTGATAACTTTTGTAAGGACTGCACCGTTCGGATAAGTCGTAAACAAGTGATATCCAGGGCCAGACTGCAAGAAGGATGTCAGTTTGTTCGCTGCAACTCGAGCACCAGCATAGAGGAGATGGAACGGTGTATTCATGGAGTTGGAGTCACCAACAATACGGATTAAATTGCCAGCTGGCTTTAGAATAGTACGCCTCTTGGCCCATAACTGTGTTGTTGTTATTATAGAAGGAGATTGTTGGTTAACTCATCATAAAAAGATGCATCAAGAAGAGAATCAACATCATCCAGGCTATTACCTCTTCCGCAGAACCAACAGTGTCAAAAATGATATCGAAGTCCTGATTAGTGTACTTTTCTGTAACATTTGTCGTGGTGTAATCAACAACCTCATCTGCTCCAAGATCCTTGACCATCTTTACATTTGCGGTTGAACAAACACCCACAATATACGCACCAAGTGCCTTGGCCACCTGCACTCCTACTGTGCCTATAAAGTGATGTCAAGCATACAAACATACAAAGTGAATATCGGCTGCTCATTAATGATAAGGTAACTTTTAATACATTGCGAATTTTGATCCATTTACCTGTGCCTCCGCTTGCGCCGTTGATCAAAACTTTATCGCCTTTTTTGATGCTGCCACGAATGACAAGTGCTTCCCAAACAGTGGTTGCGACCAAAGGCCATGCAGCTGCCTGCTCGAATGACCATCGCTGAGGTTTTTTTACCACAAGTGATTCATCTACTAGCGTGTATTCTGTCAGCCCTCCGGACTGACTAAAAAGTAGCATAGCCATGACTTCATCTCCCACTTGAACTATTTTGCCCGCCTTGGGACCAATTGCTACGACTTCACCAGAGATATCCAAACACGGAACTTTGAGCTTAGGCATGAGTAGCTGCGGCAAGCCGCCTTTCATCAATTTCCAATCGACAGGATTGAGGGCAGTAGCGTGGACTTTGACGAGAATGTTGGACCCGGAAACGTGAGGTAAAGGCGCAGCCTCGTTGAATGTGAGGATCTCAGAGGGTTTACCAACGGTCGTCCATTGGAACGACTTGATCAAGGAAGGAAGAGAGGAAGCATAAACAGCCATGATATTTGATTTGTTGATTTACGCTATGAGGGAAAAGTAAAAATATATAAATAAAAAAATAAAAGTGAAAATGAAGGAATGTGCTTTGTCTGGATTTATATATGAATTGGACCGTTGGCGATCATGAAGGTGGTAGGTGCTTGCGTATTCGGTTTCGCGGCTCGAGAGCAATAAGATACTTGGATAGAATGATCGAGCACGCAATCGCCTAAATTATCCACGAGGGAAACTATTAGAGAATGGGTGTGGCTGGGTAGAGGAGTTGTAGGCTCGTAACTTTTAAAAGATTTCTAGCATGAAGGAAAGGTGAACCAAATCAGCTGTCCTGCTTCCACAAGAATAAATGGTTGTGATTTCAATCCCTGCTGGGATCTCGAAAGAAGTGGTAACAACGGCATTCGCATCATGCGTTGACACCAAATCAACTATAATGCTGGAATTCCAAGGTGTCGTCGAAATGGATGGCCATACTTGGGCAGGCAACGCTCTTGGGCAGCTTTCTATACTTGATGGTGTAAGAAAAGTTGGTTTCAAGAAAAATGTTTTTACAAAGCCGTTTCAATTTCATCCAGCTTTTTTAACAATAACGGTTTTTTTGATAGGGCCTCAAAGCACAACTTGTTATCGGTAACCATCGACTTGATGGGAAAGTATTAAAACTGGACAAGCCTTTACTTTTAATTCAAAAGAAGAACAACCTGGCAATGAATACAGACGTTGCTATGAAGGATGGCAATCTTACGACTGACATTCACAAATATAAGATTGAAAATGTAAATGACCTCGATCAGCATAATCAGTCCTCTATACGTCCACTTTCGCCACCAAAACTTGATGAGGATGATACGATGACTTCGACTGGGTGGGGAGATGATGTGGAGACAAGCAGTACACCCACGAAGCCGATGGCTGCAGGTACTCCAGAAGTAATAGAGTATGATACTGTGGCCATCATTCGACAAAAGATTCTTTTTAATACCATGCCAACTCCAATCATCCACACTGATCGACGTGGACTCACCGTAATCAAGCGCGGTGTATGAGGTGAAGGAGTATTTCTTAATTGCTCAAGATAGACTCCATTTTTTCTTTTGTACTTCCTCCATATTTCTGTACTATTGTTTTGTTGCTTATAGTTTATTAAATACATACAAAGCCACTGGATATTGATATTTGGGATAATTGAAGCCTTAACGGGTATTATGACACATATGACGCATGCACCATTCTTGGTCAATGCAAAGTAATTGTTGATTAACGCTGGAGAGCAAGCAGTCTGCTAATGTTTTTTTTCCAGCGGGTTGTGCAGATCTATTTTTTATGAGTAACAATCACGTGAAGCTTACTCATTTGAATGCATTGAGGAAAGTGGATAAAATCTCCACACTCAAACTTTTGGACTCTTCTATTCTTCTTGTCTCCTGCATTCTTCACAGACACACACAGGCACATATACCACATCACTTCAATATGACAATTAAAAATAAAGACAAACTTATCATTTTTGATACAACCCTTAGAGATGGAGAACAGGTAAAGGAATACCGACCTCAAGCCCTCTATTAAACGAAAAATGTCCGACAGTCAACTGCACATAAATATAATGCTGCTCCGATCGACAAAAAAAAAAAATAACACTAATACGCCTTTCCTCCGCCTTCTCATATACCAATTATCATTGAATTGTTTTAAAAATAGTCTCCAGGTGTGACTCTTACAGTAAATGAAAAGATTGAGATTGCAAAGCAGCTCTCCCGTCTTGGAGTTGATGTCCTTGAGGCTGGTTTCCCGGTTGCGTCACAGGGTGACTTCGATGCAGTAGAACGGATCGCTACCGAAGTTGGCCCTTTGATGGTCGGCCGTGAAGCGATTGGCAAGCCTATTGTAAGTTTGATCGTTCGAACCTACTCGACCTTTTTTTTCGTATTTGATACATGAACAAACCGAAAGAGATTAGATTTTACTTAAAGCTGTGATTGGACAAATATCAAACACGGATGAGTAATGTTGCCAAACACAAAACAAAAAACACATTTACATGCATAAGTGCCCGCATCTGCATCCACTACTTTCCAGGAAGACTTTCCACTAAAGAGACTACCTATAAGCCTATGTAGGCATAGGATCGACGGCGCCTTGGTTTTATCGTGTTGATATTAATGGCCATAGTTCTAACTAGATACTTGTTTATTTTATTCAACAGACTATCGCCGGTCTTGCTCGTGCTGTGCCGGCTGATATTCAGCGTTGCTATGATGCAATCGCGAAGGCACCACACAAACGTATTCATACCTTCCTCGCCACTTCCGATATTCACCTCCAACACAAACTCAAGATTTCTCGTGAAGAATGTATCACTCGCGCTGTAGCTGCAGTATCTTTCGCAAAGACCCTGGTTGATGATGTAGAGTTCTCACCCGAGGATGCAGGACGTAGTGATCAGGACTTTTTGTGCAAGGTTTTGAGTGCTGTCATTGAGGCTGGAGCAACAACGCTGAATATCCCAGATACTGTTGGCTACAATATGCCGGAGGAGTATGGTGCTATGATCAAATACCTTATTGCCAACACTAAAGGATCAGACAAGGTCATCTGGTCGGCTCACTGCCACAATGACCTTGGACTAGCCACTGCCAATACTCTCTCTGGAATTCTTAACGGAATCCGTCAAGTTGAGGTAACAATTAACGGCATTGGAGAGCGTGCAGGAAATACTGCTATGGAGGAGATTGTGATGGCTGTTCATACCCACCCAGACTTTTTCCCTGTTTATCACACCATCAACACCCCTCTGTTCTTCAGGATTTCGCAATTGGTATCATCATTGTCTGGAATGCTAGTACAACCTAATAAGGCTATCGTAGGTGCCAATGCCTTCTTGCATGAGTCTGGTATCCATCAGGATGGTGTTCTCAAGAATAAGACAACGTATGAAATCATTAGTCCCGAGACTGTTGGGGCCAACACTGTCAACCTTGTCCTTGGCAAGCACTCTGGGCGTGCAGCCTTCCGCTCTCGCTTGCAGGATCTCGGCTTTGGGGAGCTGACTGAGGCAGAGTTCCAAGTTGCTTTTAATAGCTTCAAGACTTTGGCAGATAGTAAGAAGCGTGTCACAGAGCAAGACCTTATTGCTCTGTTGTCTGACCAGGTCTCAGCGTCAGCTGGTGACAAAGCAACCTTCGTCATCAAGACCCTCCAAGTTGTGTCGGGAACCTCCTTTGCTACTGCTACAGTCCAGCTTCAGAACACGGTGACGGACCACATTTTGATTGATGCCGCTATCGGCAAGTCTGGGCCTATCGAGGCCGTGTTTTTGGCTATTCAGCGTTTGGTGGGCAAGAGGATCCGTTTGCTCAAGTTTGACATTACCGCTGTTGGCCAGGGCGTAGATGCACTTGGTCAAGTTTCAGTCAAGATCGCTGAGGACAACTCCGTAGCAGGCACCTCTGATAGTGAAGAGTCAAATGAGGAGAACAACAATGGGCTGAGCCAAGCCACATACCATGGCCATGGTGCAGACTCCGACATCATTCAAGCAGCTACCAAAGCTTATTTGAACGCTATTAATCGCCTCGTTGCCAACGAAAGCCAGCGACTCCTCGGTGAACGCAAAGTGGATGTCTAAGGTTCATAGCTGGAGCTTGAATGGCACATGCTTGTTAGATATAATTTTTTTAAAAAAAAAAAAAAAGACATTCATTACTACACTTAGCATTTCTTTCTTGAATCTTTCCAAAAAAGATTGTATCCTTTGAAAAATAAGAGATTGGTATTTATTGTTGTTAACTATTCTGTAAAATTAAAATTAAACACGATGGAGACTTTCTGTTTTATGGAATCCACTATCTTGAGCTTCAAGGTCATTTATGTGGCCTGGCTGGGGCCTAGACTCATCTATGAATGAGCCTGAATGGCGTTGGATGCCCGTAAAATGTTCAAAGTGCCGTGATTCCTGCTCCTGACCCTCAGAATCTCTCTGTAAGTAACTAAAATCTCGAGGTGGATGAGGCACCTGCGAGTGGTCTGAGAGAAGATGGGGGTAGTATTGATGATATGCGAATATAGCAAAAGTAATACCAATGATTGAACCCCATGTGACATCAATAGGTGCATGCCTATAATCTTGTACTCGTGTGATAGCAATAAGCAAAGCAGCTAAAAAGCGAAAGGTTAGTCGGTTAGTGTGATTTGAATACTTTCTTTGGATGTTTGTTTCTTTTTTAAATATTTTATTCAACCAGCAAAACACCTACCAAGGAACGGGATAATGAGGATGACGCTCTTGATTGAGTACCCTCTTCGGTCAAAGATGTGCATTTTCCCTCCGAGCCAAAGCGATATGTAAAACAAACCAGCGAATGCGGCTATTTTGAAATAAAAGATTCGTGCTTGTTGTTCAGCTTGTGATCATGATCAATGAAGTTGTAATACAGCCATTTATTCGCTGAGACCATATAACTTACTTGAAGCATGCCCTGAAGGAAAAGCACGGAGTCCATCCTGGAAGATATGGCGGTCTTTCTGTGTGCAGACATCTACTGTCCATAGCTTGAGTGGCTCGTCCTGTGTGATAGGAGAGCCGTTGAGCATAGGTTGACATCGACTAAGAAAATCTGGTCGGTGCTTACCGACAGTGACCTAATGATTGACGTACATTAGGACGACTTTAGTGCCTGGAACGTCCATTCCTTCGAAAATTTCATGGGTGTCACATTAAAATGAGGTCACACTACATTTTAATGCAGGGTTTCCCCTCCTCTTCACAACGTCATTTAAACAATTTTGGAAAACAAGCATCTTCCAAAAAAAAAAAAAAAAAAAAAAAAAAAAAATTGAGGCGTAATAATTACAGATGGAAACAATTACTGTAGGATGTCACTTACTTTGACAACTTGAGTAACCATAGTAGTGAGCAAAACTGAGAGTAAGAGTCCGAGAATACCGTTATGAAAATCGTAAGGGCTACGCCTCACTCCTAGACCCACAATAGCGATCATTACGACAGGGAAAACAACTACAATGAGGACGAGTGCCCAGACAGGAATAGTTTCTTCATGTTTGTAGGGATACATGATATTCGTGTCGTTTATAGAAAAGGGACGATGAAAAGGCTCGATTTTATCGATGAAAAAGAAGAGGATCAGAAGAATGATACAGAGAACCCAATCGAAGAGATAAGAGCAGAAAAGGCGGAAGGACGGGTTCCTTTTCAATGGTGGAGATGTGGGGTTCATGACTACAAATGAATAGTTGTTAAGCTATATTAAACGAGGTCAAGCCCAGAGTCCAGGGATGTAGTTAGAAGGTGTGTAGACTAGAATATGAGCAGAATAATAAGAATAGTAATAAAGACAACAAAAGGACTGTGAAAGAGATAAAGCAGAATGAAGCAGAATGAAGCAGAATGGGCCAGAAGAATAAAGCAGATAATGATGAGGGCAAGAAGAGGTAAAAGAAAGGTTTGTTTGGCCGTGAAGGAACGTTAAGTTGTTTTAACGTCTTCCCTGAAAAATGCACTTTGACCCAGTGCGATTTCATGAATGCGCCTTGTACGTATCTACAAGCCACCACTACCACGCTAATTTTTTTTTTTGGGAGATCGACGCGCGGTGGGTGGTCTTTTTGTATTTAAGAACAGACAAGGCAGGCTTATTTTCTCCTTCCCCCTCACTCCTTCCCACACATACGCCACCAAACCTCATAGCCTTCCCTCTTCATTTTTTCACACACCTTCACACACTGCACAAACTAGCAGGTAAGATAAACAAACAAAAAAAAAGACTCATCATCCGACACATGCACACACATTTTATGTTTCTCTCTCTTTCTCTCCATTGTTTTCCTACTTTTACTTGCTGTCTTTTCTTCATCTGGTCAAAGTTCATGATCAAAAAAGATCTTTTTGGGCTCTTTTTTTTTTTTTTTTTTTTTTTTTTTTTTCTCCTTTACATTGTCTGCCATCAGCTTTTTTTTTATTTTTATTTTTATTTTTTAAAAAGTTTGTCCTTAGCAGTGATGAGGTTATTAGCTCCTAAGCTCGACAACTACTTTATAAGTCGACAAATACAGTCATACGAATCATTGAATTAACTTATTTCTATAGGTGGTTCAAAACAACAGCTTCTAGTAAGCTCTGTGTGTAACAGAAATCTCCCTGCCAGCAATGACTACCAGGTATAGTTCGTTTCGTTTGTTCAGGAGTTTTCAACCCGATGCACAAACCATTGATGATTGTCTAATTACTTTGGACAACCTTGTACCTCTTTGATCATCCGCATCTACATCAACAGGCTCGATCGTCTAGTACTTCTCCTGGAGACAGGATCGACTGCTGCGGTGAGGGCAACTGCTGCCCAACAATTGGGCGATATTCAGAAGCAGCATCCATCAGAACTATTTAACTTATTGTCGAGGGTATTGTGTTTTTTTTTCTCCCTTTCTTCTGACTGGTTTGTTTACGTAATTAGACCGGTGCATGTCTGGTCATGGACTTAACTATGTTTCCCTGCTTAATTTGTAAAGGTGCTAGTCCATTTGCGGAGTAAAAGCTGGGATACTAGGATCGCTGCGGGACAGGCTCTGGAGGCCATAGTTTCTAATGTGCATCAGTGGGATCCGTCAGATAATGGCAAGTTTCTTGTGAAATTGCTCCTAATGGATAGAATTTCAACAGTTGTCAAGGTTAAAGAAACTGATCAATTTCCATTCTAACGCGGTCTCAGCTTCCGGTTTAATTCAATAGAAGTGACTCTAAAAAACGAGGACACGACAGAAGAGCAAAGAGCGAAAACAAAAGCCTCTCGGTACGACCGACTATCATTCTCCAACTTTGATATTAGTCAAGTACTCCAAAATGGGAAATTGCTCTTGGGATCAGCAGGAAAAGAATATGATCTGGATCTCAGCGATCTTGATCCTGCAGAACGTCTGGCGATTCAAAGAAAAAATCTAGCCGCAAATCTTGGACTCATGACATCTCAATTCATGGATGGTAAAATACAGACTGTTGTTACAACAATGATATATATTCATATGCACCTCAAAAACTGTAAAGTTAACATTATCATATCTTCTTCTGTTTATTGATTATTCAAGTCGATCTTGTGGACGAATCGGATATTTCTGGAACAAGAGCTCCATCTGCTTCATTAAAGCAGGAACACCCTTCAACACCTTCTACTTCAAGCTCTACCCATTCGAAACCGCCATTACCTTCTCCAGGACTTCCAAGCGAAGTAGATCTAGAGGGGCTCAGTGCACGTGAAAGAAATAAGCTCAAACGTCGTGCGAAAACAGATCTAAAGTTTAAAGGCAAAGACAAGTAAGTAACTGTTTTTTTTTCTTCGTCGGATTATAAATGCTTGTTGATTTTGATGAAGTATATTTTTTACGCCTAATTGATAGAGTTCGTGTGATAGACCTAGCTGGTCGAAGAAAAGGACCAGATACACCAGGTACACCAAGCACACCAGGACCAGGAGCAGGTGCAGGTGCAGATGGACAAGAAGGAGGCTATTTTGAGTTTACTCCTCAATCAGACTCCAATAAAGTCGTAGTGGAGGCAAGATTACCTGTACAATCAATATTGGAGACGTCAACTGAATGGCCATTTGAGGGTGTTTGCGACCTACTATGCATGGATCTCTTTGATCCATGCTGGGAGATACGGCATGGGGCGGGTATTGGACTTCGTGAAATTTTGAAAATTCAAGGCGGCGGTGCAGGAAAGATTATAGGATGCAAGAAAGCCGAAAACGAGACCCGCCATCATGAATGGTTAGAAGATCTTGCGATCCGGCTTCTTTGCGTGTTTTCGTTGGATCGATTTGGGGATTTCGTGTCGGACCAGGTATACCCGACTTGAGTTTCAATCGAATATTGTACATGCTATCAAAGAACCCAATCTAACATGAAATCGGCCAACGTTTTAGGTTGTTGCTCCTGTAAGAGAAACGTGCTCACAAACCCTAGGCGCTCTGTTGCAACACATGTCTGACGAAGGAGTGAGAAATACGCTTGGAGTATTGATGCGCCTCATTTACCAGAATGATGTTTTTGAGGAAGGCATGGAAAGAGACTATGTCTGGGAAGTTCGGCATGCTGGATTGCTTGGGTTAAAATATGCTGTGGCTGTTCGGCGGGACCTTCTAGATAATGACTCCGCTTGTGGTGCTGACATTTTGCAGAATGTAGTTAGCGCTGTTATTCTGGGTCTCAAGGACGAGGACGATGATGTTCGGGCAGTATCAGCATCTACTCTTATCCCCATCTCTTCTAGCTTTGTCCATAAACTGCCAGAACGTATCCCAGACGTTGTCAATGTTCTTTGGGATTGCTTAGCTGTCTTGAAGGATGACCTCACGGCCTCGACAGCCAGCGTTATGGATCTTTTAGCTAAGCTCTTTACATTCCCAAGCGTTCTTGACTTTATGATTCACACCAAGGATGAGAAGTAATGGTCTCTTGTTTAACTAAGACGCCGTATATTTGTGTATGATCCTCCATCCAAGGCTAATAGATGAATCCTTGTCTTTTTTTTTTTTTTTTTTTTTTTTTTTTGGCAGGCATACACTGGTAAATCTTATCCCTCGCCTCAACCCATTCTTTCGTCATACTATTCCTGGCGTTCGTATGGCGGTTTTAAATGCAATGTTGACATTTCTCAAGTTAAAGTCGATTGCAGAGTGGGTGGATGAGAGAGTGGTCCGCATGGCTTTTCAAAATTTGATTGTGGAGGAGAAAAAAGAGATCTTGGAGCTGTCATTAACTGTCGCGACTGCATTGATTGAACACATATCCGCCTCAGGGTCATTGCTGATCACAACTGTCATAGGTCCTCACCTGTCAGCATTTTTCAACTTGTTGCTCACACCCATTGGGACACCGTTGGACACCCGTCTTTTTTATTCACCAACAGGACAGGAGATTGCTAATGTTGTTGACACCCCCACCCGCGGTAGAAAAGCTCAATCTGCACAGACTCACTCTCATAATGTTGATATAGGGATGCTGAAGCAGGACTTGGCATTGGTGTCAACAGAATCAATCATTCGCTGTCGTCTAAACGCATGCAAGGCACTTGGACTGATCATGGCGACCTGGCCTTTAGATCAGTTAGAAGAAACATTCTACAGCATATTACAGCCTCACTTCACTTCCTCTTGGGCAATGCGTCGTCAAATGTCAGCGATTGTGATCGCGGAGTGGGCTTATGCATTTAAGGAGCGTACAGGAGTATACCCAACAGAAGCTGGACTTCCATTTGGTCTTCGCACCTCCTCAGCCTTAACAGAATGTCTCATATCGGACCCACCACTCAGCTATCTCGAGAGTCTCACAGTCTTAAAGGGTGTCCGGGTTGAAATCCAGACAATGCTCAACGCGTTCGTCAGTGATGGTAAAGTGCCACAGACGAGTATTCCTGCTCTTCCACCAATTGCAGGAGCCGATAATAATGGAGGCGCCAACGACTTCACAATTGACTATGCACGTGAGCTTGCGGCCAACACTGCACCTGAGTTGATGAATCAGATTGGAGCACGATCTCGCAAGACCGCTGTACCCTTGCTGAGCGGTCGACTGGAGCGCGTTATTGCCAGTATTGGTTACTTTGAGACTATCAAGGAGAAAGCAGATTTATATGTTGCAGCGGCAGTTGGTTCAGCAGTCATCAATTTAGGTACACTTCCTGCCAAACTGAATCCAGTGATTAATAGTGTTATGAAGAGTGTCAGGGTAAGTCGAATTTCAGCTAGAAGCAAAGCAGCGACGCTGGTGATCATGGAAACAATATGCTGAATTTCTAACAGGTATTTAATCTTTATACATCGCATCTTATTAGAGCGAAGGGAACATGGATCTTCAGATGCGCTCCGCTTCGACTCTGGCTAGTCTTGTAATCCTATGCAATTCGCCGTTCTGCAACCTACGCGTAATTCCTACGCCCAAATTGATCAAGAATCTTGGACGATACCTCTGCGGCGACACAACTATTACCCCGTCACTGGATCAGGATTCTTCGCTCGAAGGCATTTTTTCACTTAAGAGGTCCAAGGAGGCTGCACTCGACAGTAAGATTGTGGGTGGACGGGGCATGGAGGATGTTAAAATATCTGCCAAAGATACAAAGGTTGCTGAGGACGATGAAACCCGCTTGACTAGACGTGGCGCGGAGGCAGCTTTCAAGGAGTTCGCTGTACGATTTGGATCAAACTTGTTTTCAGCAGTCCCAAAGGTCTGGGAGTGCATGAGTTCACCATTGATATCTTCATTCGCACAGGGACCAGTGATCGAGCCTACTAGTTTACAGGCAGATGACTGGCATGATATTATCGATGCTCTTGAAATCACAAAAACTCTAGTGCCTCACATACATCCAGATTTATACCCATCTATTGAGCAGCTGATGCCGCATATTGCCACGGCATTAGTATCCCCTTTCACTGTCGTACGCCACGCCGCAGCAAAATGCCTCTCTGTAATTTGTGATGTAATCACAGTGCCTGGAATGCATCTGGTGATTGATCGTGTTGTCCCATATATCGGAGACAGTGCTAATGTGATCCGTCGTCAGGGGGCAGTCGAGATGATCAATGAAGTGGTTCAGAAAATGGACGCCAAGATCTTGCCATATGTTGTGTTCCTGATTGTACCCATTCTTGGGCGCATGAGTGATCCGGATGAGCCTACGCGTTTAGTATCAACAAATTGCTTTGCACATTTAATCAAGCTTGTACCGTTAGAGGCTGGTATCCCAGACCCCCCAGAGATGTCTGCTGAGATGCTACAACAACGCCAGGAAGAGCGACAGTTCTTAATGCAACTATTAGATAGTAAGAAGCTGCAGCCCTACAAAATTCCAATCACGATCAAAGCGGACTTGAGAAAGTACCAGCAGGAGGGCGTCAACTGGCTTGCTTTTCTGAACAAGTACCAACTACATGGTATCCTGTGCGATGACATGGGATTGGGAAAGACCCTTCAATCGATCTGCATGCTTGCTAGTGATCAGCATGACCGTCAAGTCAAGTTCGCAGAGACGGGACTCCCTCAGTATGCTCACTGCCCATCGCTCGTGGTTTGCCCTCCTACACTAACGGGTCATTGGTATCATGAAATCTTACAGTATACAGATAATTTAAAGCCTATTATGTATACTGGTGGCCCAGCTGAACGGAAAAGGCTTCGATCTGCAATCCCTAAACACGACGTTGTAATCATGTCTTATGATGTGGTCCGAAACGACATTGAGGACTTGGAGAAAATCAGATGGAACTATTGTATCTTGGATGAAGGACATATTATCAAGAATGGAAAGACCAAGATTACCAAGGCTGTTAAGATGGTTAAGGCTAATCACCGAGTCATATTGTCAGGAACGCCTATTCAGAACAACGTGCTTGAATTATGGTCCTTGTTTGACTTTTTGATGCCAGGTTTTTTGGGAACAGAGAAACAATTTAATGACCGTTTTGGAAAGCCTATTCTCGCGAGTCGTGACAGTAAAAGCTCATCTCGGGAGCAAGAGGCCGGTAAGTATTGTGGGTGGAGTCATCCTTTGCTGTTTATCCCTGGAAAATCATGATCATTGTAAGTTTAGAATCCACATGATTCACTGTATTACATCCAACTATTTATTTTCCTAGGTATATTGGCACTTGAGGCTCTTCATAAGCAAGTATTGCCGTTCTTATTGCGTCGACTAAAGGAGGATGTGCTAAGTGATCTCCCACCCAAGATTATCCAGGATTATTATTGCGAGCTTAGCGATCTTCAAAAGCAGCTGTACGAAGACTTTTCAAAGTCACATATCAAGCATGAAGTGGAGGAGGAATTGACGGAGGATGTCAAGGCTGATCCGCCACAAAAAGCAACACATATCTTCCAAGCCCTTCAATATCTCCGCAAGCTCTGCAACCACCCGCTTTTGGTCGTGAACGAAAATCACCCAGAGTACGGCAAAGTCATGAGACAACTGAAGGCCCATAATCAGTCCCTTCATGATATTAGTTTTGCTCCAAAATTGCAAGCCCTGAAGCAGTTACTCATAGATTGCGGTATTGGACTGAAGTCCATATCGGAATCCAACGCTGATGTGGAGGCTTCTTTGATTACTGGAGGTGGTTCAGCAGTAAGTCAGCACAGAGCGCTTGTCTTCTGCCAACAAAAGGCAATGCTCGATATTATTGAAAACGATCTTTTACGACCTCTGTTGCCTTCGGTTTCATATATGCGACTCGATGGAGCAGTTGATTCCTCTCGGAGACATGGAATTGTTCAAAAGTTCAACGCAGACCCTTCAATTGATCTTCTTCTTTTAACGACTCATGTTGGAGGACTGGGTCTCAACCTTACAGGAGCTGACACTGTTATCTTTGTGGAGCATGACTGGAACCCTATGAAGGATTTACAAGCCATGGATCGTGCACATCGTTTGGGACAGAAAAAGGTCGTCAATGTCTATCGGTTGATTACCAAGGGCACTCTTGAGGAGAAGATCATGGGGTAAATATATATCTATGAATATGCTGTTTTCATTGAAGATAATGATAATGATGAAGCGCACGATTGTAATGCTGAGCAACATCACTTTATCACTTTTCTGGTTATTTATGCATATATAGTCTCCAAAAATTCAAATTGAACATTGCGAATACGGTCATTAATCAGCAAAATTCGGGTCTCCAGAGCATGGGAACAGATCAAATCTTGGATCTCTTCCAGATCAGTAGCGATGGTGACACGGATGCCCGGAAAAAGGGCAAAGTCAAGGGTGGGGTCGCTAATGGTGATGGTGACAGTGGGGACCAAAAGATGTCCACAAAGAACGTCCTTGAGTCCTTGGAGGGTCTTTGGGACGAGAAACAATATGAAGAGGAGTATAATTTGGACTCGTTCATCCAAAGTCTCAAGTAGTAGTATATTTGTGCACTATAATATGAGTTTAATTGCATTCTATTATTTTGTTTATAATATCAAAGTTCATCTCGACGACGTGCAACAGGCTTAAGTAATTGAAGATATTCCACTGTAAAGGTACGGAAGATGTTGGCCCAACCCTCAACAACCTCTGGAGAGATGATGTCGGCATTATCCTATTGTTAATGCATGTTGGTCAAGATTAGTAAACGAAACACAATAATAACAGCTAGCTACAACAATGACGATGATGATAATAGTATTAATAATTATAGTAATAATAAAAGGTCAGATCCTAATAGTAGATTAATTCTTACCCCCAACTGATGCCATGCAGCCGGGAAAGGTATAGGGATGACATGAAAGATGGGCACACCTCTTTCAAGAAATGGGCGGTGATCATCATCAATGCCTTGCCATGGTGCATTCTCGGTCAAAAATCCACTCATTGGTTCGTCACCCTCAAGGTCATCCTCGTCGTCGTTGACATCGGCTCTTTTGTATCCACTCTTTCGTCTGGCCAAAAATTGTCCTCCATGCAATTTGGCTTCCCAAAGTCGCTGCTCGATTGAAAGAGTATGACGGTGAGCCCAATGGGTGGCTCCAAAATATGAAGGGACAGTTGGGGATTCTGATCCTAGTAAATCAAGTAAGATGAAGAGCTCAATGCCATCCAGATTGTTGGATGAGGATCCACCATTTCTTCCAGTGGCAGTCCTAGTGCGAGGTACAATCTGTTGGGCCCATTTTTCAGCTAGATGCCTAAGGAATGTGCTTTAGTACAGCTATTTCAATAAAGCAAACAAATCACTTTTTTTTTTTTTTTTTTTTTTTTTTCTTACCTAGATCCATAAAGTGAATCTTTTTGTGTCCATTCTGCAAAGGCTTCTTCACCATCAAAGAATATAATTTGCAATGTTGTTTCCTTATCATCTCTTCCGGGTTGATCAAGAGCTCTATCTAAACTCGCTGCGAGATCTAGAAGGATGGCACAAGGTGCGGCCGAGTCTGTAGCAGCTACGAATGGAAGAGTGTCCTCGCCTCCATTTAAAGTCATTCCTGGTTCAAGTGGAGGAGGGAAATACTTGGAGTCATAATGAGCCGCAAAGACAAGGCGATTCTCAGCTTTTGGGTTTTTTGTGAAGATGAGGTTTGTGAAAGTCTTTGGACCATAGGGAGTGGAGTCTGTGAAACGATCAATCTCTACATGCCATCCTGTTCCAGGTGTTCCTTCCGCACGTTGAAATAATTCGCTTTTATATCGTTTTTTCATTTGGTTCCTTTTAGATTCATCTGGATGACTGTCTTGTAGATCAAAAATGTCGCCAGCAAGGCTTGAAGAATTCAATTTTGCAAAATAATCCAATATAAAGTTTTGGACAAGAGTATTATTAACAGTTCCAGAGACTCGAGGGATCATAAGAGGAGCAAGCAACGATCCTGTATGTGGGTGAAATCGGTCTGGGTCCGAAGGTTCCCATGAAGTGATCATTTGTAGGTCTGATAACGATGAAGTGTGCAGCGCCCTGGCTTGAACATTGATATTGGACGTGGTCAAGAACGCTAGGGTGATAAGAAGGAATAGACTGCATAGTCCATGTTGATGTATTGGTAAGCGTAGATGAATGCTTCGATGCTTGCTCATGAGCTATTTCCTCTTGTGATGGTAGTTGAATAGGTTTTTCAAGATGATGAAAAAGAATGAAAAAAGGTTTTTTTTTTTTTTTTTTTTACTTTTATACTTTAGTCTACGCCACCCGAAATATTCTTTTAAAATATGTTTATTCGGAAATGAAAGGATTACTGTGACTCTGACAAGGGATTCTCTTGCTCCACTTGCTCTAACACCTTTAAAAGAACATCGATAGGAGCGGTTGTGAAAAATGTTGCTGGGTAGATTTTGCTACCCCAGATTGGATGCAACAAAACTTTACAACAGCCAGCATTCTGAAAATCATATTTGAGTAGAATCTGACATCCTTCCACATCAGGATAAACATCTCGTCCACGCTCGCTGAATGTCTATGGGAAAAGAAAAAGCAATTATGGTTTACAAAAGAAGGATTGTTTGTAAGATTTATCGGTCAAGTGACACAGGCAAATTGAAGTTTCGAGTCATATCTGATAAGAGAGATTTTAAATTTCTTACAGGATATCCAGAGGCTGGGTCAGTCATGTCGGACCAGAAGCCAAGCTCCTTTAGACCTTGGTGAATAGCAGTGGACCACCGGACGAACTTTAGTAATGTTATAAAAAAAATAAAAAAAAAAAAAAAAAGGAATGCCATTAGTAATGGAGAATTTCATCCACACGTAGGCCCTTTCTCCGTTCTACATGTTCCATGTTTGTCTCTTTTTCCTTGATACTTTCTCACAGCATCAATTGAGATTACATGGATCTAAAAAAGATTAAAAAGATCCATCAAGTCGTATGACATTGAATACAATGGCAATAGTACAAAAGGGAACCTACATCTTCCAAACGATCATCTTTTTCCTTGGCGATAACAGCATCCCATGCAACCATGTCGTGTTGACATTTTTGAAAAGTTGGCACAACTAACAAATTAGACAGGTCCTTGCTGGGGAAGACCGTTGCAAGCTCTCTAGTCATTCTTCTTGGTGAAGTATGGATGGAATATTCAAGTGTAGCAAGAGATGATGTGGACATTTTGGGTGGTGTAATGCACGTTATTGCACGAGTCTTTTTTAAAAGATTACTGGTATTGTTGTTACTGCAACTGCTACTGTTATTATTATTGCTATTGCTGCTATTATTGTTGTTACTGATAACTGTGTTATAAAGATCATTCTGACGAGGTTGAGGTTGAGATTGAGATTGGGGTTGAGATGAAGAGGAAGAAGAAGAAGAAGAATGAGAGGATGAATGAGCAGCGACGAATGAAGCATGAATGAGGTCCGAAGTAAAGGAAGCAGTGACTGCGGCGGCAGCAGCGGCAGCGGCAGCAGAAGAAGAAGAAGAAGAGGATGAAGGTTGTTGTGAATGATGAAGCATAGTAAACTGGTCAGAAGATAAAATGGACGAAGGGTTTTCTGTCATGAGTGACTGCAGCATTGTGGAATCTATTGCTACAACAGATGTGTTTATAGAGGTGAAAAAGGAGTGGAGTGGAGAGAAAGGAGAAGGGAAGAAGCAAAGTCAGAGTTAAGAGTCAAGGTCAAAAAGTAAGAAGTAAGAGAGGAGAAAGAAGGAAAAGAATAGGAGATCGTCCGAGAGATAAAAAAGGGAGATAAAGACTGCAGGCATGCGGGCGGTGTGTGCTTCGCCGTGTCATTCTCAGACTCAGATCTGTGCAATCTGAATGGCCCTCCCTTTTCTTTTTCTTTCTCCTTATCACCATGTGAAAAAAAAAAAAAAAAAAAAAAAAAAAACTTTCGTTACTTAAGCCACGCACCGTTTTATATTTTTTTTCTTATTTTTATTTTCTTACTTTTTCTTCATTCATTGAAACCGTTGACATTTATTGACCTGTACACATCATGTCAAAGAAACTTACAGCACAGGCATTGGATTTACTCCTAAGCAATCGCTCCACCAACAGCAGCAACAGCAACAGCAACAACAGCAAGAGCAACAGCCTTGTTGCTTTGTCAAAAAAAGACTCTGCTGTAAAACCATCCGTTAGCAAGAAGAGGAAAAAGCTTAAAAGCAAAAGCGATTCCTTGCCAAAGACAAAGACTGGGCTAAAAAAGATTAAACACGAGTTGAGATATGGTTATTCTATCCGAAAAGCACTCGAAGAAAAAGAGGCAAAAGAAAACCCTCTAGGTATGTACTTGCAAACAACACCAACTACAACTACTGCAACTACCATCACTGCAACATTTTATTTTATTTTTTTAAAAATAAAATAAAAAAAAAAAAAAAATAGTACCAAATGAACTCAAGATTTTTACTTGGCGGCTAATGGATTCATGATCTTTTTGACTGGCTACTTAGACAAGTTGAGAGAAAGATTAAACGATGAACAAGTCATATTGCAAGACAACTTGACCTATTACAGGACAACTAAACGAGCATCAAAAAAGGAGATCGAGCTTGCACAAAAGGTAATTGGGATGTGCCATATCACATATGCTGAGATGAATGTAGTGTCAGCAAAAAAAAAGGAGCGAGAATTTATGTTGGAAACTATTTCAAATTTGATAGATCAAAGAGCTACGTGCCAGAACCATGAGCGGCATCAGGACAACAGCAGTGAAGAAGGACGAGTCTGACGACGAGGATTTGTGAGACGGAGTTAAATAAAAAATATCCAGTGTATTATTAATAAATAATAGTGTAGAATTTGAACGTGATACACAAACATTTGCTCTTTTTTTATTATTTTTTTTTTTTTTTTGCACAAATGGGTTTGTCAAAGATGCGAGCGACTAGCGAGCTAATCAGGAAGTGGACCGAAGCTTTGGTACCCATATGCAATCATAGTAAAAGTCATGCCGGTCAGGAAGTCAAATGGCTTTTGCAACATGCTCGTCAACAGGCTCGTTTAATGATCTCAGAAAATGGATCAAGAAACAAAGAATCCATGATTCTGGAAACAGGGAATAGTGAACCAGGTCTACATCATTCAGAAGGCTTGATAGTGGCATTGATGCAAAGCTATGTAGAACAGAGAGTCCATGAAAGAAAGCCATTACAGTATATACTTGGTAAGTTAAGGAACAGACCCTCTTTCTCGTCAGGTTTCTAGTCTACACATGCTTTCAGTGCTAATCAAACTTATTCGGTTCATGTTAAGAAAGGAACCCAACCCTTCATGGATTTGGAGATCCTCACTAGGCCTCCAACATTGATACCGAGGTAAGAATGCTATTGAATGCATTTTACTTCGTTCTGGAGTGCATATCAAATACATGCATAGCATTTATTGACGACTTGTCTCAATCATATTTGATCAACATGTAGATGGGAAACTGAGGAATGGACTGCGCGCCTGGCGACTATCTTATCAAACGAGTGGCATCTTTTCCAAGCTGATCAAAAGATACAATGCTCCATGTCAAGCTCTGTCCAGAAAGCCGCAGTAACAGTAGATTGTTTAAAACCAGGACATGGAAGCGGTACATCCACATCGCTTTTGTTCAACATCCTTGACATCTGTACAGGGTCTGGTTGTATCCCTCTCGGTTTAGCTTCTGCTCTCCCCCATAAGTCCTGCAGAATCTTTGGCATTGATATTCATCCAAAGGCTGTTGAACTTGCTAGAGAAAATGAAATCAAGAATCGCGCTTTCCTCAAGGGCAACAGTGTTTATATCCGTCAGGCAGACTTGCTTGCTCCTAATGCCGTAAAGGTCTTTATGGATTTTCTCGATGAGAAAACAGACCAACGAGGGCCGAAAGGACAGCAACATTACGAACCTCAACAGTCAAAGGACCGTAATGTACAAACTGATCAATGGAATAGCACTGCCATCCTAGCACACGACTTTGAGCCGCATCCTCATCTACCTTCAAAAATGTCGTCAGTCGCAAGATATAATCTTATCGTATCAAATCCTCCTTATATTGCCCCCTCTGAACATAAGACATTGGAGCCTGAGGTGGCGCTTTGGGAAGATGCAAAGGCTTTGTTGGCGGACGATGACGGACTGATGTTTTACCCTCGTATAGCCCATATGGCTTTCGAGTTGCTTCATGACCGTAATCAGCTCCATCCTTTTACTCCCTTGCCTTCCGAGCCACTTCTTGACTCAATCTCCAATAATATGCCCCCAACTTCCGTTTTGGCTAAACAAAAGGAATTAAATATTCAAAGCAGTCATAAACAAGAGACAGGGAAGGGACGGCAATGGAGAAATGGTCCTGATTTGGACAAAGTTAGAATCCCCGAACTGGTGTTGGAAATCGGAGGTGACCATCAAGTCCAGTCCGTTAGCAATGCAGTTCGACAGGCAGGATTTAGTCGGATAGAAATCTGGAAAGATCTTGCGAACAGGGCAAGATGTATAGTAGGCGCTCGATGAAGATAGGTTTCTAATGAGGGTATTATTTAATGTAAAAGGGACGCAAGCTCTATATGTAAAACGGACGTAAGCTCTAAATATAAAACGCAACTGCTGCGGCCGTTACTATGCTATGTTCTATTGCCCTTTTTTTTTTTTGTACATGTTTAGTTGGGACTGGAACTGGAAACTGTATCATATCCTCTTGGATTGTTACGCTGCCATCTCCAAAGATCCAAGCACATCTCGTCTAAGGTCTTTTCAGCCTTCCAGTTTAGTTCCCGGTTAGCCAGGCGAGGATCTGCAGTCAAGTTTGGAACATCGCCAGGGCGACGTTCTGTGATGATAAAAGGAAGCTCACGCCCTACAGCCTTATTAAAGGCCTTGATCATGTCCAACACTGTGTACCCTGTGCCTGTACCTAAATTATAAGCCTTGCAACCATAAATCCCTGCAGCCTGTTCCTGTTCAATCTTGTTCAAAGCGGCAACGTGACCCTGGGCCAAGTCTACTACATGAAGATAGTCACTAAAAAGGGGGATTAACATATTTCAATATTAGAAAAAATAAAAAGAGGGGGATGTAAACAACAATAATAATAACCTACCGAATACAGGTACCATCCTTTGTGGGATAATCATTGCCAAACACAGACAATTTCTCTAAATTACCAACAGCGACCTGCGCCAGGAACGGCATCAGATTATTAGGAATGCCTTGAGGGTCTTCACCCATGATACCACTTGGATGTGCACCCGCTGGATTGAAGTATCGCAATAAAATAGCACTCCATTCATAGTTTTTCGATGTATCATGACCATTTGAATGACCATTGATTTCTTTTTGATACTCCTGTTGTTTCACAGCTGAGGCTACACATTGATCTTTGATAATGTGTTCCAAAAAGACCTTTGTGCGGCCATAAGGGCTCATGGACGCAACAATAGGGGATTCCTCAGGAATAGGGATATGAGGAGGATTGCCATAAACTGTAGCCGAAGATGAAAAGACAATCTTGCGTACAGAAAAGTCTTCCATGACTTGTAATAGATTAACCGTCCCTGCAATGTTGACATTGTAGTAGTCGAGTGGAATCCTGCCTGATTCCCCTACGGCTTTGCGGCCTGCAAAATGAATCACAGCAGAAATCTCGGGATGAGCCTCAAACACCTTGACGAGTCCAGCACGGTCAAGGATGTCGACCTGAAAGAAGGGTATCAGGGTCTCAAGTGGAAGAATAGCATCATTATACGCAGGAGAGGATGAAGTAGAGGCAGTGATGCCGTAAAGCTTGTACACACGGCGAAGTGACTCATAGGAAGAGTTGGAGAGATTATCGACAACAACAACCTTGTAACCATTCTCAAGCAGACGTAGGACTGTATGAGAACCGATGTAACCACATCCTCCTGTAACTAGAATCGTTTGCTTCGATAGGCTCATTGGGAAAAATTGGAACAGGTAAAGGAGAGTTGGGCAATGAAGATGTGGATGAAGAGGATGAGGAATGAGGATGAGAAAGAGAAAGATGATGTACAAAAAAAAAAAGACTGTTAAAAAATAAAAAAAAATAAAAAAACGGAGACTTTTGTTTAAATAATTGCAGGAAGGCAGTGCAACATCGAGCAGTGCCAAAAACCTGAGCATTTTTTAATATACCCACAAAAAATGCACCGTTGCATCCATGCGCCAAAATTAGCTATAAATACACTGTCGACATCTATTTCGGCCCTAAATCTGGATTGTTTGTACAACAATAAATATTGTGCCTGCTACACACACAGCCTATCCTAAATTGATATTGTGGCTGAATGGAAAGATTGGATATTCATCAATGGCTGGCAGGACAAAGTCTCTTGCTACCTGATATCACTACAAGCTATCATGTTGGAATCTCCATCCTCTTAGTAAGCATCTTCAGCAGTGTCCATACTTGACTCTGAAGAAAGACTATTGGGCGACGTATCGGTCCTGATATTGGCATTACCTCTCAAGAGAGTTCCATTGACGTCGTTCGAAACGGCTGTATCAAAGAGATTATGGACATTAATTATTAGGTGCTCAATCACCAGGTTTCTCAATGTCATATCCTCGATCTCTCGGGTCGGATCGGGATTTCGCATCAATGTTGGTCCAAACACTACAGAAAGGTTCTTGGCAGTCATGAGGTTGACTCTTTCATGAAAGGTCACTTTTCTCAGATGTTCTAATAACAACTTGACCGTCTGATAGTGTGCGTAGGGCATATGTTCAATCAGATGTCTAGACATCTGGATCCTGTCGTTATTCTGAGAGAGACTGACTGCATCCATGAAGCTGTTATACAAGGTAAAAGGGATGAGAGGCTCCGGTAAACTGCGAAGGTACTGTTTTAGAACGGATGTGATCGAACAAATGTCCTGGAATAATGTAGAGTCTAAGAGATCTGGCTGTTGGCCACTATCATATGCTTGCACAAGTTGCTTTATCTCTGCCGCCAATCCTGACCGACGATAGATTCCTTCGACTTCCAGGCCCCGCTTATTCACTGCCTCAATACACTTTTCTACGACCAGGGGAATGTTACTTTGTTCATATTCCAGTTGTTCTGTCAAACTAGTTCCAAACATGGCTCTTGCGTTTGATAGGGTCGGAGTAACAAGGTCCATGCAACCTGCACTTGAGTCCGTAATTCGTTTAGAACACACTGGGATCGATTCACTTTTGCATTTTCCATGGATTACTATCCCACAATCTAAAATAAAATCATCAGTATATTCAGAAGACGTCTATCTGCACCAATAAAAAAAGAAAATAACTCAAGAAACTAAGTGTCTTACCACGACATTTATATTCACGGCCCCATAATTTATTTTCACAGAATTCACAACGCACGGGACGGACAAAATTGTGTTGTAGAAAGTAGTGGCGCTCCGGAAATAGTTCACCCAAAGACCGGGTTTCACTATCGTCTGAGTTGCTCAACTGATCTACAGCGTTATTCGAGTTTTCATGACTGAGACTTGAACCATCTCCAAGAAACTTGTTAAATATAGTTCCAACACTCCTGATAGTATTCGGTGTTCCCCTCTTGTTAACTTTCCTTAGAACGAGACCTCCCCCTTCATCTACATGGACCTCATGATATTTATCCTTGATTGAATCCATGGCGCTACCACGATTGGAGTAATCATGAGAATTCTCAGGCGACAGATCCAAGTTGAAAGATAGTATTGACTCCTTGTCGCTCAGAAGATGACCGCTTTCAGCGTCATAGTGGTTTCCTCCGCTAAGCTTTTGCTCTCGCTTGATCTTTTCTGTAAATAATTGAAGCATACTATTACTACTGTTGGGTCGTGCAGTAGCTGGATTTGCATCCTGTGTCCCCTTAAATGAGTCGTTATTGACAGCTGATAGTTCAGCAATACGAACCGTGAGATTCTGTATCTCGCTCATCATTACATCATGTTGTTCCAAAAGGAGATGTACCTCACGTTGGAGGTATTTTTTTTGTTCCTGGAGAAGTTTCACCTCTGCTGAGGATAATTTCTCCGGGAGCTCATCATCTGAACTACGCTGTAGCTTTGGAGCAAGCGATGTTTCCAATTTATCCCAAGGCCCTTCCAAATTTTTTTCTACGATCCTATTTTAGCATATTGTAAATTTTTATAAAAAAAATTAACAACACGTTTAATTCGGTACTTTTATGAGATACATGTATTGATCATATTTTGAGTCCATTTTACCTCTGTTCGATTCCCCTCATTCCACGGCATGTGGCTATGGCATCTTTCTCAATATCTCTCTCTTTAACCCCTTGCTCTGACTGTTGTGATATTTTATGGAGCAACGGATTCATTGGATCATATTTCGCTAACTCCGTGCAGAGTTCTTTTATGAAGATCTCAGCTTCACCTATAGTTAATCCTCGAATGCGTTGCTAAGTATCAGAACTGTCAGAAGTCAGCTTATATTGTTCTGTACGGTGCGAGATTCGTCAAGCATACATATACTTACCTCTTTATCATCCGACTGGGGTAAGGAATTGGAATGATGACCGTTATAGCTTAAATTGCTTGTAGGAGATTGTGTTCTTGCATTCTCCAATGAAGGTTGGCTTCTGTGCTCAGAACTCGAAAGGGTATTGCCATTTAGTTTCGATTCTTTGAGGTGTGGTCTGGAACCGCAGTGGAAACTATCCTCTGATTCTCCAACTTGTAGTCTGGTATTTTCAAGGACTTTTGATGATAAAGTCAAAGATTGTGTTGAGGCTGCTCTGGTATAACCCCCAGACTCAAATATTTCATCAAGGTCAAAGCTATTTGTGGATGTGTTATCAGGTCCAAATATCAGCGGCGAAAGGAATGGCGGGCCGACATCGACTATTGGAAGCTGCCCTTGTGTTTTTGTTTGACTATCAAAAGGTATGGGTGCGATCTTGTTGTTTTTTGTTGAACCTGTATTATCTGATAAAAAACTTCTTGCGAATGGTAGTCGAGGCATCTCGGATGTCTGATAAGAAAGGAAAAAAAAGGTCTGAGCGCTATTCAATACCAAAAGATACCAAAAGCGGGCGAGAAGGACTTGTTGTTGATCGAAGGTGAATGAAAACCTATTCTCTGTTTAACGGGTTCATGAATATCATTGAGGAAGGAGAAGGGAAGTAATCGACGAAGGGGAGGAGTTTAATAGCGGGAAGAAAAAGAGTAGTGTCTTGACAAAGAAAATCCAATGCAAAGTGAGACCCTCACTCTGTGATACCTACGCAATCATCGGCGCCAGCTGGGTCTTGAATATCTCAGCCACAAATGAATCTTCTTATCTCCATTACTTTTCGCCTATTTGTCATCTGTCATAATAACGAAGTTGGAGCCGTGAACACCCACCTTTGCTAAACCGTTGTTGTCCATCATACACATAAAGAGTAGAGCCTATCTATGATGGCCACAGGAAGCGTCCTTCCTTTGTGCGCAAGGTAAAAAAATAAAGAAAAAAGTACTTATTAAGTGACATCAAGAACCAAATAAGAAAAAATAAAGCTAGAATGACTAAGCTGAGTCGAACATTTCTTGATTGTAATACTAAACTGAACTGGACTAAAAGCTAACAAGCAGATTTCTGAAGAACGAGTGTAAAATGAACTAATGTCGATCAGGCGATGTTTTAGGATAGGGGATACGCAGATTGTCTAGCAAGTGCATTGATCGGCTGACATGCAGCGAAGGCTTTCCTGTGTTACAATAGACTGGATATGCATTCACGTTGACAACAGTCGCACCAAACTGGTGGGGAATGTATAAAGGGAATGCTTAAATGTATTAATATTGAATGTTTGTTTGTGTGTCTTCAACAGGGGCCGAAATCATGAGCACCAGATGAAGTGGCCTGATCTTTTATCCTTGGGCTTGGCTCATTTGACTTTATACTACATGTACATGTACCATGTCAAGTATGCCTGCGATAAACAAATCGCCCCACCAACAATGCTAAACTTCTTTCTTCCCTCTTCTTCCTTACTCTCTCTGTCCCTTTTTTCGCCCCTGTCTTTTTTTCTCTCATTCTCCATCACTTTCAGACATTTTATTCTTCATCACATTCAATTCTTTCATCTATTCATTGTCCTGAAAATACACTTTAAGCTGTGTGACAACTTTATTGTACGGTTTTTTTTTTTTTTTTTTTTTTTTTTTTTTTTAAAAAAAAATCGCCTCTACCAACTCTTACAAGGTCATCAAATCCATAATATAAATTCCCTGTATGTACAAATGAATGATGCCATCAGGATGGACAGCGCAAAAGGCAGATACGCTTCGCTTGGTTCAATCAGCTGAGCATTAATTAGCCATATCCCAACATTCCTTTCTCTCTTGCCTTATTAGCATTTATAAAAGAAAGCTGAGTAATAGGCCGAGTATTTGCCAAGCCTATTGCAGCGCAAGAGAACATGAGTTCCCTGTGCTACGCTAATAAGAGCAGATCCTTTAATGGCATCCAGAACCACCAAGGTGACTTTGATGAGCGCTTCAAATGTATTGAAACCATAATTTAAGTAGTTATTATGAATATTTACTGTTCCTTGTATTGGAAAAATAAACTTTGTGTAAATTCTATTTTATCTAGCAGCGCACACCAAGAGCCAGATGTCGTATGATCCCCAAGTGAAGCCTGTTCATCAATCCAACTGCGAAAAGACTTCAATTTTCAGCTCGCCTTCGGTTGAGAACCTATTGACCTGTGGCAATGATGACAGTGCAGACAATCATCTAGTATCTGCGGACAATATCTCAAAGCTAGCCAAGATACAGCACGAATTCATAACCACATTTCCGGAGCATGACTACCTCTTCAAGTTACCTTCAAATTCGTGTATACCATCCCTCTCAACACCGCCCCAAACACCCCCTGAAATCTTAGAGTCTACATACCCTACTACATTATCTGCACCTTCACCTGAAAGTTACGATAGCCTTTCACTTGTGAAGTTCTCTAATTCCTTGCCCCACTCTAATACGCCATATTCATTTCCAAATCCTATAAGTATTTGCTGTGCCCTGAAACAAGATCTTCTTTGGGAAGGGGCGCTGTACGTAACGGAAACACATGTATGTTTCTATGGCAAGAGCGATGGAAAAGCCATTCGAATGATAATTGACTACCATGACCTGCTGTTTTTTAAACAGCAAAAGGAAGTAGGTCATGACTCAAACTCTATCAGAATCGGAGTGAGATCAATCTCAGAGAAGGGCTCTTTTGGGACAGAATACGTATTGGTGAATATTTCAGACCCACAACGCGCTATTGCAGACATCGAAAGATTCTGGTCAGTTCGTTGTTCAACAACCAAGGGTGATCAGCAATTGGCTAAAAATTCTGCGGTAATAGTCAATAAAAGTCAGGATCGTCAAATCAGAACATTGGACAGTACTATCAATGCAAACACGATGTATGACGGTATTGGATCGACACAGTGGTTAGATAGCACATGGACTGTCGAGACTGATAAGAAGAGCCTCGAGCAGGATATTTATAGCAGGACTTGGAGACAGGATGGGACCAAGAACGCAAATTTACATGTTGGAAGCAGAGGGCGTTCACATTCTTCTGATCGTGTTGATCTTCAGGCGAGCTCCATGGATTCGACAGACTTTTTTGGGACCTTACTATTGAGACGTGAAATAAGTCCCAGTACATGTCATTCTAGTTCAAGCTCCGACGATTCGACGCACTCTTGCATAGGTACAGGAGACACCTCAAATACTACCATTCATGCAGACGATACAGTGGCACCAATACCGATACGAAACCTGGGGCCCTCAAGATCCTATCAAGGATCTAACATCAAGTCGCCAACACCGCCACCTTTATTACTTTCACCATCTCTTCCAACAACCAAGGTCTCCCATTCGTCGTCGACAACCCGTGGGGTGATAAAGTCGGGTGAAATATTTAGTACTGTTATGGATACTAGTAAAGGGAATGAAAGAAATAGATTCGAGAATCATAAAGAAAGGGGGTCAAGCATGCTTGCACTAAACAAGCGAATTTCGAACTCTCCTCCGCTGAAGTCGAACTTGCTCGAATCGGAGCCAATATGTGATTCATTCGAGGTACCACAAGGACCCACACCTTGTGACTGTGAAAGGCATTATAAACACGCAATCCTATCCACCATAGTCCCTATGACATTAGAACAATGCTTCGATCTATTGTTTTCAGGCGATGGAGCAGAATTTGGCAATAAGCTTATTTGTGAGGCTCGTAGGAGCGTTGATGGATCCTCGAAGGTGAAGTTCACGCCATGGTCTTTAGACTCTGAATTGCTTACAGGTAGTAAGAGCAAGTGGGAAGGACGGACAAGACAGCTCGAATACTCTGTATCTTTCAATATTCCAATGTGTAAGTTTTGTAATGCTTGTACTTGCGTCGATGTGTAGTCTCCAATCTCATCGTTTGATGACTCAATGACCTAATGCTTCATTTATTTCTACTTTTGCAGTGACCAAAGCGTCAATTTGTTGCCTCGAAACGCAAAAGGTTTTACGACATGACAATCGGGTGATTCGCGTCTGCACTGAATCTAAGACGCCAAGTATACCATTCGGTGATCAATTTACAATTGCCACTCAGATCTGTCTAACATGGGAGTCGCTAGGAAACACAAGGATAAAGTGTTTCACGCAAGTGGCATTCAAAAAATCTATCCTACTAGGCGGCATGATCGAAACAAGTTATTTGGAAAGATCATGTGCATTCTATCGAGAAATCGTTCGACAGCTTGTAGATGCTGCCGACACCCTAAATGACACTGTTATCATATGGAAAGCGCCTTCAGTCCAATTGACATCGGAAGCCCCTAATGTATCACATTCTGTTACTCAAGAAAACGTCAATAACAGTCTAAAAAACAAATTAGACAATGTTTCAATGGAGTCACCCCCATTGAGGTTCCAAATAACGCCGCGAAGCTTTTCTGAGTCCAGCACTGCGCTTTCCTTACTCTCGCAGCAGCTTTTGAGGAACTCTCCAAGACGTGGACGTCGACCTTCCATAATATCGATGCAGCGAACTGCTAGCTCCTTGTCACCAATCGAAACATTTCATCAGGTGCATGCAACAGCTTTGTCAGACAGAAGTTCAGGGGTGTTGGACTTCATGCAATCAATTAGCCCTCGTATGGCCTCCTCGAAGGAGCTGATGGAGCAGGACGATCAGTCTTTAAGTAATGGTCAACTAAGGACTGCTACTTTTGCCACGAGATCTATCAGGACTGTGTCACACCTCTGGATAGAAGCACTGGACAAGAGCTTTGCTGTTATCAATGATCTATTTCCAACCTCTTCTCCACCGGAAACGAAAATGCAAGAAAAAGCGCAAACCAATTCAGAGGCAATAACAGTGCCTACCAAAACTGAAGACACTCAGTCGGCAGAATCAACGCAATCGAATGCTGTTGATGCTGGACATGAATGTGTATCGGATACACCAGATCAATCTGTCATTGCTACAGGAGCATCGGATTCGTGCAGCTCACCAAGACAAATTCATTCTCGAATAATAACTCCCATACTTCTTCTAGGGATCTTTATGACAATCGTAAATGTCTTACATCTCCTCAGCGCAGTTTCAAGTGTTGCAACTGTCTTGCAAACCAATGACTTCAAGTACAAGCGCAGCGCGGTTGAACAAAATGTTCCTTTTGATCAGATTTCGGTGCACCAGTATTATCAAAAACAACCGATAGTGTTGCCGTTACGGATACGAACCGAGATACTGCGAGCTGAGATCCAAAAACTTACAATCATGCTGGAACTGAACCGTAGCCTAAATTTACCCCAACCACACTAGTTTATCTAATACTTTATATATACCCTAATGAAGTTTTAATACGATAGCTTTTTTATTCTATATAGTTTATTAATCGAATGTACTAAAAGGAAAAAAAAAAGAAAAAGAAAAAAAAAAAAATAATAATATACAATACACAAGCTAATTCAAAGTGTGCGGATGGGCCTGTGTTGCTACATATTGTACGGGCGGTTGCATGGGAACGGTTTTCAAGCAGTCTGTACCTCTTGGGTCTCTTGAACCCAATCAATGTAACTAGCTATGTAGGCATCTGGCTCACCATCCCCACTATGCAACAACGGAGCAATAAGTACATCATCTTTAACTTCAGTTCTTGCACGCTTACGTGGGCCATCGTCATACATGTCCTTTCTAGACCCGTTGCCCACCCGCTTGCCAACAAAGCCCTCAAAGGTGTTATGAAGCATAAACAAGGATTCACGTGTTACCACCTCATCACTGAAAGTTCCTGTGTCGTTCACGCCGACTAGGGTTTTATAAGTTGTTGTTAAAAATTCAAGAGGATCTGTTGGCTGCATCGGGTGTTGTTGTTGTTGCTGTTGTCTTGACTCTTGAACTTTTTGAATTTCTCTTAGTTGTGATCCACTATCAGTTGTTCCAGCAGCTGAGGATAATGGTCCCGAAGGTTGGGGCTGTGAGATAGTCATATCGGCTGAAGAACTGGAAGATGCGACCTTGGGTTGCAAAGGTTCCGACGTAGTACTAAGATGAGCTGATTGTTCCTGCTTGTGTGGCTTTGCCAGCGCTCCACGTATCTTTTGTAATTGCATTTTGACGAGTGCTGCCTCCCTTGCACGGAGTGCGTTACTGGCCAGGGCTCGCTGCAAGTTTTGGCCTTGTTGGATCAGTTCTTCTTTGGACATTTGGTCCAAATTGTTTGCAGTTGCCTTCGCAGCCATTGGTGCGAAATTCGATGGCTGGGCAGGCAGTTGTACTGTACCTTGCTGTAGTAGTTGGGGTGTAAGTAAGGTCTGCTGTGTTTGCTGAATAGGGGAAGGGATGGGCTGCTTCTGGTCAACCTGAGTGTGTTGTTGTTGCTGCTGCAACTGGCGCGCACGTTGCGCCAACAGAAGCTGAGATGAAGTCAGACTAGTTCCATCTGGCGCCTTAGTGACATTAAGTGTTGGCGAAGTGCCTCCTTGAACAGCTGGCACAGCCAGAGAAGACTGGTCTATAGCAACACTTGCATTAGTGGCTTGAGGAGTTTTGGCCTGCTTGGGCGTTTCCTGTTTAACAATTGTTGAATTAATCCCGGCAGTCCCCGTGCGTTGGACCGCTTGACTTGGTGTTGAAGGTGTTCCTGCCTCCGATCTTGGGGATGTTGGGAATGAGCTGTTTGGAGGCGAGCTGTTAGCCTTCTTTGGCGGTGGTAATTTTAGGTCAGCTGCCGTCAATCCAGGTTTCATTGGAGGGGTAGGGGCTGCGGAAGATGGTAACGGTGTTGCCTGAACCGTGGCTGGATTGTTTGGTATATTTGCAGTTTGTGCGCCAACCATGCCGACAGAGTTGTTGGCACCTGTATTCAGATTAGCATTCATTGAAGGATCAACCCCTGGTCCGGAGATTGAGACCAGTCCAGGTCCAACGTTAGGATTGAGTCCTGTTATCTGGCCAGGATTAACATTGTTGATTCGATTTAAAACATTGTTCGCATTTTGGCCTGTTGCTGCCCCAGCGAGGGCTCCATTTTGCGTCTCGGATTTAACCCATAGAAAGCAGTGATGCAATCGCTCTTTCATCTTAATAAGATTTTCTGGCGTGATGTTGTACTGTTCATGCTTCAATGACTCCAGTTGATCTTGGAACATAAATTTCTATAAAAAAAATAAATAAATAGATAAATAAGTAATCAAGTAAATAAACAACACTGACCATCAGAAATAATGGTAATGTACTAAATAAATAAAAACACATTGATTCAAACATACCATCAATATCAGTTTCATTATGGCATCACGGTTATTAGTGAGGGCGTAAACAATAGGCATTAGTTGGTCCAGCTTCATAACCATAGGCAACATCAAATTCATTTGTTCCTTGACTGTCTGTTTTTGTTCCGGTGTTAGATCGTGTAATATGTTTGGAGGAACTAAATAAACGAGTTTACAAACCAATATGTAACGATTGTTAGCATGGGGTCGTAATTTCTCCTTGTTCTAATAAGCCTCATGGTTAAAGTTGTATTATACATACTTCTGTTAGCCTGAATTCTTTCTACCATGGCTTGGACTGCAGCCCTTGAAGCGTGCGTGGGAGGAACTCGGCTAGGGACAGCACCAGGAACACCGGGATTGACAGTACCTGATTAAGTAAAGATCGTTTGAAGAGCATAAAGTATAGGAGAATTAGTACGGAGGATATCCTAACTAGATAGTTATTGGTGCGCTAGATATGGTATTACCTGGATTCATTTGTGACAGAGAACCATTCAGCTGCGGCTGCTGTGCTTGCTGCACAGCCTGCTGCGGAGGTGATTGCAGTATCTGAGGGCTGCGCTGCTGTTGTATGTTTTGTTGTTGCTGTAGTAGTTGTGCTTGAAGCATGTCTGGTTGCTGCACTTTATGCTGCTCCTGTTGTTGAGCCTGTGTTTGAGCGTGCTGTTGTTGCTGCTCTTGATGCTCCGGTTGCTGCTCCTGCTTTATTTGCTGTTGATCTTGATCATGCTGTTTCTGTTGTGCTTGCTGCTGTGCTTGCTGCTGTGCTTGCTGCTGTGCTTGCTGCTGTTGCTGTTGCTGAAGAAGAGTCAAATGTGCTTGTGCTTGTGCGTGCTGTAGCTTTTGATTATGCTGATGAAGAAGCATCAGCTGATCCGCGCTAGAAATATTTGGTATAATATTTCCTGGTAGAGGTCGCTGAGGCTGGCCAATCTGACCTGGTTGCAGCTGACCATTGATCTGAGTAATGTTTGC